>NW_008657739.1:47860-85058 GCF_000695815.1 Acanthisitta chloris | reverse complement strand
CATTAAGGCTCATAACTTCTTGCCGTCCTCTAAATTACTTCTGTAGCGCTTGCTCCGAGACAGTCTGAATTACAGGCGTTCCTTCCTGTCTCGGAAGAGTTCAGGACGGAGCAAGCTGAAATTAACGCTCATTTTCTTCTGTCCTATTTTTAAACATGATTATCTGACTGCACATAGTGCTTAACGTAAATATCTGAGCTTCTGTATCGCTGCACCGAGTCACACCGGTGTGGGACGTGCTGATGCCTGGGGGAGAGGCTGCTGCCAGGTCTGCCTGAGTGTATGGTCGGGGCAGCAGCTGAGCAAGAGAGGCTGATTGTGTGGGAGCTGTTCTGAGAAAGGTTAAGAATACTGTACAGCCTTACTCAGAGTTATGATGTAGTTTTAAAGAGGGGCTTTAGAGTGCTGGTTTATATGGATTTTAACATATGAAGCTAATTTCATTGTGCCTGTTCACTTGAGATGAAGCTTATGTGCTATCCCAGTTACTTTTGAAGGAGTAAATACTCAAAAAAGGATGTTTGTTACTTTTTAGTCCTCGTCTTTATAAGCTTGTCAAGAACTGAGTACAGGCTTCTTTGTTTCCTCTGTAAAACAATGACATCTAGTGCTTAAAATCTGTTGAGAAATTTGAACTGAAAGTACCAAAGGCAAGGGTATTGCAAATGACCTTCACAAGTGTCAGTTTTGTGTCATCTGTCAGAGTAGGTAATTAAAGCAGTCCTGGCTTCCCCATGTGTCAATTTTGTAAGGGCTAGCTGTGAGTTAGGTAATTAAAGCATTTGTCTCTCACGTATATGCTTTTTGCATTGCTTTCTTTAAATTGGCAAAGCTTACTTTAAATAGTTACATTAAGGTGATGTAGTGTCATCTTTGAAAATCCTATTTTAAGGGTTTGGGGATTTGCTTTCATTGTTATTAAATTTCATATGTCACTGGCTGGTTGTCCCATTTCAACAAAAGTTTCTTTCGCCTGTCAGTAGCATGTGGGAGCGCTAGCAAAGCTATGTGAGTGTAGGGTGTGCACTGTTTGTGTAGTGGGGGAAAAGTATGCTCAGCTTCCTCCCTTCCCCATCTAATTTCTGTGGCTATCCTTTGGTATGTGAAAGCTGTCCTAATTTTAAAGGAACTTACCCCTTGAGAAATATTTCATTGTAAAGCAAGTAACTTGAAAACCTGCAGGTATAGATAAACAGGATGTAAATATCTATTTCCCTACGAAATGTGGTTTACATTTCAGAAGGACCATTAGGTTTCTTTACTCTTTACATCCAGATGGATTAAAAAGCCAAGACTAACCATTTCCGTTGCTGTATGAGAAGAGTAATGCTATTTTTAGGGTAATGAGATGTGTCCCAAGGTTTTGTGAGTCTTGGTGAAACAAAGTAGTGTATACATGATTGAGAGTGAAACTTAGTGAGTCCTAATGATTAAACAATTAGTTTTGAAGATGAGGTAGATTTCCAAATATTTATCAACTTGATGTGCTGATATTTTGGTAAGCTTTTGTGTGCCAGCTTCTCCCTAACATTAGAGGAAGATGAAAGCATACAGACACTAGCTACTATGTGTTTGAAAGTACAAGCCAAAATCTCTTTGTAAACTGTTACTATTTCCCTTTGCTAATGAAATCTCTGTTAACACATTCCTGTATTTCAATACAGAATTTTTGGACTCTGAGACATTAGAAAACCTCAGAAGACCTGAGCTCAAACCTTGAAACTGAGAGCTTTTTGTAATGGGAATGAGCAGCTGTATTGGTCAGATTACAGGAAAGTAAAAAAACCCTCTAAAACATCAAAAAGTTTCACCCCATATGTTCTTGAAGCTTTTGGTGAGAGAGAACTGTGTCCTGGTCAAGTCCCTCTTCTGTCTGTTCTCAGATGAAGTCTCCATGCTGTAGGGCAGCCACTGACTGGTGGAAGCTCAAACATTTGTTCCTAGTTCTTATGTTACAAAAGAACCCAAAGCAGCCAAACAACCCCAAACCAAAAAAACCCAACAGCTTGATTAAGAGTAATAACAACAAAATGTGCATCCTGATTATCTAGTGTTAGTTAATGAAAGACTTTGCTTTTTAATTCAGATTCATGTTGAGGCATAGTTTATGATAATGAAGACAAGGCAGGTCTATAGTCTTCACAGTGCAAAGACCTCTTCAGGTGTAGTCCCCAATCTCTTGTGTTTCATGAATTGTGGTGGTTTGGGAGGGGAGGTGATACTGCTTGTCTCAGTTATGATAGCTGGAGTCATACTGGGAGAACTGGCTGTTGAGGGCACCTACTTCTTTTAGGGAAACAATTGTCATTTTTCTGTGCAACACTCTAGCTCTTACCAGGTATCCTTTATCCAGAACCCAGCACAGGGTAGTGGTGTTGGGTTCTTACATCTGGGACTTTTGGAGCCTTCTGAGTTCTTCCTGGAGCAGCTGGTGCTGCTCAAACTCACTCACCCGACCCTCTCTTGATACCTCAGCTAGGCAGATGGTGTATGCTGAGACCAGAGTAAAACACTGGAACACTGCAACTGTACAAACAGTTTTCTCAAAGAAAGAGGAGAAGAAGAGACTGAGGAGAGACCTCTAGCAGTCTACAACTTCCTCATGAGGGGAAGCAGAGGGGCAGGCAGTGATCTCTTCTCTCTGGTGAACAGTGACAGGATCTGAGCTAATGGCATGAAGCTGTGTCGGGGAGGTTTAAATTAAATATTAGGAAAAGGTTCTTCACCCACAGGGTGCTTTTACACAAACAGGATCCCCGGGGAAGCAGTTACCGCACCAAGCCTTGCAGAGTTCAAGAAACTCTACAACACAACACTTAGGCATGTGGTGTGATTCTTGGGGCTGTTCTGTGCAGGGCCAGGAGTTGGACTCAATGATCCTTGTGGGTCCAGCTCAGGATTTTCTATGATTCTATGAAAGGTAGAGCTGTGTTTGCCAGGGCTAGAAATAGCTGGGTTAAAATTGTTAGACTGTGTTCTGTTCCATATTATAACTCAAGCAAGCCAAAAGCTGTTCCTCCAAACCAAAGCATTCTTCCCTCAGCTATTAAATATCCCAGACTGCTGAGTCTGTTTTCCTGCCTCAAGATGTGGGAGAGCAGTCTGCCTCTCCCTCCCTGCAGTCCACCATGAGGTTCACTCTTGTGAATGAAGGGGAGGCATAGTCCTCTCCCCCAAGACACCCTTCACTATTTTAGCAAGAGTTCAAGAGGAAAGAAGTGTCTGTGCTGTTTTCTTGTAAAATGTCTCAGCTTTTGAATGCTGTTCTGTGTCTTAAATGAACCCTAATCTTCAGGTAAATGTCTATGGTTTGAAATTGTTTGCTGAAGCAACTTGAAACCTGACCCACAAAGTCTGTAAATCTTTAGTTAGAGTGCCCCGAGGCAAATAACGCTTGGATTCTTTTTCTTCCCCTAAAGTAGTTAAATGTACAGATCCAGTCTGAGGGAGGGTGAGCAGTGAGCGTGTGCCTGAATGAATTATTGGAGTGTAGCAGCAGAGCTGTGGGAAAGCACGTGGAACAACCTCAACAAATCCACTGAAGTGAAAAATAGGTGAAATAATGGGCCAAGTAACGCTTAATATTGTGAACTATTACAGCTTTTCTTGGAAACTGAATTTCTTTCGCTAATAAGTCGTGTAGAGCTGTTAAAGTCAGCTGTTCTTGAGAGCTACTAATTCCACCAGATACTGTTGTCAAGAGCGTCAGTCTCAGTTCGAATCAGGACCCTGTAGTTCTGGGACTGTTCCTCACGCAGTGACACTGCAGCGGAACAGAAGTCCTTTCTCGTGCTAACACTACCCAGTGTTGTTGGGGAGAGGTGTTTCACCGTTAGGATTTCTGTAGCAAGATAAGGTTTTTATTATTTTCGATAGGCAGCATTAGAGGAAGAAAGCCCAGCTTGTCTGGATGGCAACCAGAGATACCTCTGCTGCTGCTATCTGTCATGACCATTAAACAGGTAGTGAAACAGCCTGATTTTTCTGAATGCTGTTGTGTGTGCTGACAGCTGCATGCATTATTGCATTAGAGTGTGCTTTTCAGAGTCCCAAACTATCTTCCTTTGTGATTTAAAAGTATCTGTTACATTTTGGTCATTGGAAAATTATTTGGGGGGGTTTGTTTTTTTTTCTTTCTGGGAAAAAATAGATTTGTGTATGCATGTGCACACCCACACCCACCTGCTAAGGAGACTGAAAAAGCAGGTTTGCAGAGTAACTTGGTAGAAAGAGTCTGCTTGAGGATAAAACTTGAGAACCAGGACAACTTACTGAAATCTTTTGGTTTGGACCAACAGTACAGCAATAAAATCCAGTGAATAGTCTCTGACATGTGGTCACCAAATGTTTCTATTTGTTGAAACTGTTCGAAGTCTGTATTTCTGCTGTCTATTTTTATGGCTTCTGCAAATGCAGCAAGAGACCTAGGAGTGATGTTTTCCCTGTATTTGCGTAGAGATCTTACCTCAGTGATTATTTTGTTTTGGTTTGTTTTGTTGTTTTTTTCCCTGTAAGCATGAATCTAATGCATACAGTCTGGTATGGCAGATGGGAAGAATAACTGTAGAGATAGAAAACTCGTCTTACTATTCAAGTAATCTTCTCATAGGTACCTTTTTTTAAGTTGAACTAATCATTATGAAAATGTTTTTCTCAGTTCTGGGTAATGTATTCTTAGTGTGTAGGGAGCCAGCCAATGTCCTGAATGGTGTCAGAATGAAAGATGTGTGAATGAAAAGGCAAAATCTATATATTTTGTGGCCTAAACCATGTTTAATAGTGGGTAATTCTGTCAAGTCATAAAACCTGGGTGGGCTGGTTTCTGGAGAACTTCTTACAGCACAGCTGCCAAAGGCCTGGCTCACATCTACATAAGGGATGTATTTAAAACCCTCCTTTAGGTGGATGCATCAATATTTCATTGTGTGTAGATTCTTGGCAATGAGCCCTCACATGGAGTAAATCTAATTGTGTCCAATTAATATGTAAATATTAATTGATACATAAATATACATGCTGATAGGTAAATACAGCGGGAATTTAAATCCTAGAAATAGTGTTCCCTCCCCTGCCTGCAGACTATGAAAGTGCTGTGGCAAAATGTCTTGTAACAGGGCTAGCAACAAAGTTTTAGCGGGAGAGGTTGATGGTAATACTGTTTGGTCTGGATGAACATATTCTCTGTTACTCTGTCTCCTTGCTTCCAGAACTCAGGAAAGGTATCTGTAATGTGCTTGGGAGGTAAATGGCGCTGAATTTTGCTTGAGAGTAAAATCTATTTCTTGTTTTCTGCAAGATGGGTTTGTATATTTTTCAAGTTAAGTCTATATTTGGAAATTTTCAGGGATAATCAAAGTCTGTCTTCACACAGTCCTGTGCGATGGTCATGCATGGCTTGAGCTGAGTTCACAGTGTGGTTTCCTTTGTGGACAGTTTCTCCTTGTAGTTTTGAGCATTATTTCAAAATTTTTCAGGAAAGCAGCATCTGCAGGCACTTTAAAAGGAAGAGTTAAGTTGCTGACTGTAGAAATGTCTATGCCTTCTATACTGGGGAAATGCACTGCAGCTTAAAGGAATCTACAGACAATTCTGACCACACTTCTGGGGTTTGTTTTTTCTGTTCTGTATTTTGTAGTTATCAATTACAGTTAGTTGTGGTGTTACTTTTGTTCTTTTTCTCCTGTCTTTGTTTGTTTTTTGAACTGTCCTGATACTTTCTGCAGTGTTGTGAGGTCCTATGTTTTTCTGACCATAGTTTGGGAAGGAGGTTAGGTGATGATTTCGATGTTTAGCATACTGTCCTCCATTACTGTGGGCTCTCTTTTAGCACCTTTTCTTTGTTCAACACTTTTTTTTTTAGTCCAAATATTTAAGTTTTTAATGAGCACTTGTGTGTATTACATTAGATGTGACCTTGCTGTGCTTTGGAAAACACTTGGGTTTTATAGTGTTGTAAGAACCAGATACATTCCAGCTGTTTCTTGTACCTACCACTCCTCCACTTTAAAGTTCCTTTATCCACTCCTGCAGGACATTTTTTTTTTAAAAAAAAAAAAAACCAAACCCCAATCTTTTCTGCTGAACGAGACTACCATAACTCTTAACTATCATTTTCTAAATGGGCTTTCCAGTGACAGCAATTTAATGAAAAACAGCATCTGCTCTCAGACCCAGTGTACTAGAAGTGTTTCTGCTGGTCTAAGGTGTGCTTGACACACCTAACGTATTATCCAAATTACCTTAGGAGGAGTGTTTTGGTTTTGCTGTTTTTCATATATCTGAATACTGTCAATCCAAGTGAAAAATCTAACTTTAAAGGAATGTAGTAACTAAGTTCTGTGGTTCTTCATGCTGTGAGCTTCCACAAGAGGTTGTAAATCTAGCACTTATGAATAGTGCTAAATTTTTATTTTTCCAGCTAAAAGAAAGATGTATGGATCTGACTCAGTGTGCTAGCTTCCAACTGGGTACTTAGCTGTAAACCTTTTGTTTGTGTTATATGGAATAGAGAAATCTAATTTCAAGAGTGTTTTCCATTTGTGGTACAAAACATCTGGGATTATCTTAGACAGGCTTGAAGATTATAAGACTTGCTTTATATTTTTTGCCAGTGCTGGGTGTGTTGGCACATTTTTTTGGTACCACCTCATGTGAAAGTTCTGACTTTTGTTTCTGGATGTCATTGAGCTTTCAGTCATTACCGTTAGAAGAGAAACACAATATACTAACTTTGGGAAATAGTTATTACTGTGTTGGCCCAAAAAGTCAAAAATCATTGCAGTGTAACACACCTTTAAAGGAGTTATATGGATTTGAATCAGTTCAGCTAGCACAGTGTGAAATCTGTTATTTGGGCCAAGCTGTCCTCCTATGGTAGATCCCACTACAATGTGGTTTTGTGTTAGTGCTGAGATGTTATCCCAGAAAGGTGTCATTGAAATTCCTGTGCTTGGTCTGTGCTGCTTCTGCCTACTTTCATGTTGGCAGTGGTGTTTGTCTGACCAAACAGATTAGTGATTTGGCTCAGGGAGTTCATCTGGTGATGGAAAATCAGCTTGTTTTGTGGCATTTGGTACTTGCTTGGCTTCTGGGAGGCAAGATGGGCACCAGTGCTTATGCCAGGGAAGTGGTGGGGTTGGCAGAGATGGCCTTTGGGTGGTGGCTTGCTGTTGGGAGCTAGTGGGATGAAGAAAGGCAAACACCTGAACTTAGATAACCCATCTCTTTTCCTGGAGGCTTCTGAAGTCACCTGCTTTTGCTCATTGCCCAGCTGTCTTCCTTACATGGATCAGGATCTGTTTGTTAGGTGCCTAGGGTCCAGGTATAAGCTAGACACCTGGATTAGGGAGGCTGGCTCCTAGCCATAAATAACTTTTTCAGGATCAGTTTCATAAGGCTTATAAATACATTTGGAGCTGTTTTAAGTAGCAACTCTGCCAGGAATTTCTGAGCCAAAGTATTTGATATGTTCATACACTGACTTCTGCTATGGCAGAATCAGCCCTTGTGTCTCACTGGAGTTGTTGATTGGGAGATTGTCCTTTAGAAGTATCAGAGCAACTGGGCCAGCAATTCTGTAGTCATCATCACCTGACCTTCACAGGGGCAATCTAGTCCCGGATCTAATCTTCAGTGTTAATTATAAGTTATTTCCTGAAATTGCTTTATTGACCCTGCTATTTTTTATGTATTTATTTTTTTTTCCTTCAGGAAAAAAAAGCTTGTGGAGTTTGATTTGAGACTTTCTATGTAGTCAAATGACCACATCAGCTAGTAGATCACGATGTGATTAAGAACAGAAGCAAGTGCTGACTGTTTTCTGCTTACATTAAGGAGAAAACCAAGCCCAGTCAGTACACCATGGGGCTCCAAAATGCTTTTTGTGCAGCTGATGTCAGAATTTGGGGGTGCTGGAGGTGGCAGATGGGTGCATAGCATCAGTTTTTCTGTCAGGGTCATGACTGACCCAGGCTGCGTCAGTCATGATACTCCTGTGTCAGTTGCTGATGCATCCAAAATATGTTAAGTATCCTCTTTCTGTTAGTTATTAGCTGTTTGACATTGAAGGAAGCAGGATGTTGGACCTGATGACCTCAAAAGTCTTTTCCAACCTTAACAATTCTGTGATTCTGTGAAGCTACATGTCAAAGTGGCTGTTGAGAGAAGAGGAAGAAAAATGAAGATCCAGGTTTGACACTATAGGGTTGGAGGGGTTTTGTAGCAACATCTGTTGCACCTCCTTGAAATGATTATTTGGAAATTGTTTAAGGTTAGATAAAGCTGGGGACAAAGTTAGGCATTACTAGGAAAAGCCTCTTTTCTTCCTTGTCACCATACTCCATTTGCTAAACAGTGCCACTGACAAAATGAACCTTTTTTGATGCACCTGAAAATGTAATCCTGAGCAAAAATGGGCCAGACATTTGGTTGCAAAAGCAAATAGAAGGAGTTGTAACAAATTGACACTGCCTGCCTTGGCTAACTCCAAGGGTCTTATCTTTGATTATATGTATACTTCTTTTAAAAATATCAGGTGGGCATCCTCATTGTGAGTTCTCAGCGTTCAATAAAAAGGTTGGTTGGAGTTGATCTTATTTGGACGGAATGGAAATGGAGTGAGGATGAAGGCATGAGCTCCAGGTACAGATGGTTATCTTTCTCAGACATTTGCCTGATGCCATGGAGGGAATAAAATCCCTGATGTAATAAACATCGACTTGGTGATTATTCAGAAGGGTATTGCTTCACAGCTACGAGTCTTACGTGTGGACGAATTTTTTCAAAGACAAATCCCCATTAAAATGCACAGACTGGGTTTGCTCACTAATGACCTAGCTTTCATGTGTCTGATAAAATCCAAAAGTCCTCTGTGACGTTGAGGTAGGTCTTGCAAAGTAATCTCAGACTCCAGGAAGGTCTGCATGTTGGGTGTCAGTGGGTAGGGCTGAGAGCTGTGCGCTGTGGAGAAATGACAGAAGAGATGCTTGGAGAGGGACAAGGAGAAATGTGCACCTACGGTTATTTGTAAATAACTACTTTTTTCTTCTTATTCGAGTGAATTTCGTACCTTGTAAGTATTTAAATTATAAAATTTTGTGGAACACTGGCTTTTTAAATTTGGGGTAGGTTTTTTTGCATTTGTTTTGCATTTACTAATTTAAGAGAGTGGGGGAATACAGTCTCAGACTGTTATAAATTTCTGAATGTGATACTACATGTATTTTAATTTTTTCACTATTGTATCTGTAAAATCAGTATCTCATCTGCTTTACCTACCATGGGACATGGAAGCCTGTTATTAGATGTGACTGAAAATGCTTGTTATGTGCATGTTTATAGTTCTTCTTTTGTTTCTTCCCTTTCTCACCTTCCCAGATAGAATTGCTAGTTATTTTTTTACTGTGGCAACTAAAATCTTATGTCATTCCATTTTCCAGTGGAATCTTTGATCTTTCCTTGTGAAAACTGTCACTCCTCAAAAATCATAGCAAAAAGGTGAATGTTCTTTTTCTAAACATATTTGGATATGCCATAGTTAGGAAGGATAATGCTATTAAATCATGTCGGGTTCTCAATATAATGGTTAATGTTGTCAGAAGACAGAATACTTAGCGTGCACATTTCAGCAAGAAGATTTGGTCTTTGCATGCAGGCAGGTCCCTTCCAAGAGCCATATGGACTGGTCGCAGCAGTAAAGCATAAGGTTGGAGCAGTGGTTTCCAGCATCTCAGCAGACATGGTCGGGAGGTTGGCAGTGATTCAGTTTCCTGTGTCTGGTGCAGGTGGGTTAGATAGGATCCAGCCGTGTAGCTCTCCAGTGGTGACTCATCTGATTGTTTTCTCTTTCCTCTGTGGTCAGCCGAGTAGGTAGGATAAAGGATGATGTCTCTCGGGCAGTAGAAGACATCTCTAATGTCACGCTACTTTTCAGATATGAGGGAGGGAAATACAGAAAAGATATTCATGGGTCTCGGCTGTTTTAAAGGTATGCCAGCCTTCCCCACTTCCCTCTATTTCAAATTTCCTTGGAGTGTTATCCCTAGTGCAGCTGTGCTGTGGCCATAGCTTGGCCATGTCTTATTTTTGCACTGTTACGCATTATGGGAGTTGGAGAACCTTGTGCACACTCAGTTGGACACGTTGCTCCTGGCGGGAGGATATGGAGATGAAATCTGGATATCCAAGTCCTTCTCATCTCAACCTCAGCACATGTTTCTCCACTCAAGCAAGGAAATGTACCTGTCTTAAATGTCACCTTTTTTTGTTATTTTTTTTTCTGTGTATTTCCATTTTGGCATGGGCAGTCTTCTGCAGACTGCTGGTGGAGGTAGATGTGATGTGCACCAATTTCACCAATTTTTTAAGCTATCAATGCATATAATGTTGCTTAGGTTGCACATAGTGGTTTTAATTTTTGGCAGAGATGCAGATTAAGACCTCTAAATGCTTTGACTGTGTCTGCCTACTTGATGTAGGCTGGGAGTTGAAAGCAGTGTGACTGTTGTCACACAGAAGCCTATGTGAGCCAGAAATACCCACAGCATTTTGCAATATAAATATCCTTTGAGATTAGGTTGCTCCGTGTTAATTGCAATCAGACACAGGTCATGGTTTTCTTCATCTAAAGAGCCTGGTTGCTGCATACTTTTTTTGTTTTGTTTTGTTTTGCAAGAGAAGATTTGAAATATTAAACTTGCTCCCATGTAACTTCTTTGGTCTGTCAGGAAGACTGTTTACCAGAGTACTAATAATACATAGGTGCCTCAATTATGGAATACTGCATGCAGTTCTGGTGCCCTCAACATAAGAAGGACATGGAACTGTTGGAGCAAGTCCAGAGGAGGCCACGAAGTTGATAAGAGGACTGGAGCATCTCCCCTACGAAGACAGGCTGAGGAAGTTGGGGCTGTTTAGCCTGGAGAAGAGAAGACTGCGTGGAGACCTCATAGCAACTTTTCAATATCTGAAGAGCCTACAAGGGACCAGAGAGGGACTCTTTGTTAGAAACTGCAATGATAGGACAAGAGATAATGGGTTCAAACTGAAAGAAGGGAAGTTTAGGTTAGACATTAGATAAAAGTTTTTTCCCGTGAGGGTGGTGAGATACTGACACACCTTGCCCAGGAAGTAGTGGATGCCCCAACCCTGGCAGTGTTCAAGGCCGGGCTGGATGAGGCCTTGAGCATCCTGGTTTAGTGAGGAGGTGTCCCTGCCCATGGGAGGGTGGGTTGGGACTAGATGATCTGTAAGGTCCATTCCAACCCCTAAAATTCTATGATTCAATGAAATATATAATGGATGTTCACCTTTTCAAGAACTTTACAGTCTTATAAAATGCAGCATCCTTACCATGAGAAGTCTGTTGGAGAAACTATTCTTGAGAAAGCTGCTTTAGATCGTCTCATGTTTAGAAGTAGATATGTGGATTCCATCTGCCCCTTTCTTCTCTGTATTACATGTGTAATACCATGATATAAGTATCAAAGTCCCAGTCTAAATGTTAGTGTTATATACCCCCTTCTATCTACTTTTAAAATAGTTTTAATATTGTGATTTAGAAGGGAAATATGTAACATAAGGGAGATGCAGGTGAAAATCCATCCTGTGTTTGGGACCAGTCTAATGGACAGCATGCTGTATTGAGGATCTTTGCATATGATAGAGAAGACTTTGGGGATTGAATGTTGTAACATCAGCAATCAAGTACCAAATGCAGTTGTATAAGACACATGTGATGTTGTCATGTTCCTCAGCTTAGAGAAACTTTGGTCCTCCTTTCAACTTCCATGAGCAGCTACCATTCACTGGTTCTGTTTAAATGATCTTTTTTTTTTTTTTTTTTTTTTAGCATAGGCTTTATGGCTGTGTTGCTCTCTAGTTTTCTACTGAGAAAAATCTGGTTTTAATCTTGAGTTCTCTGCTGTGTTTTTTGGGAGGTACTCAGAAGCAGGCATGAGTTTTCAGTATGAACGAAAAGCTTTTAGTTGTTTGCTGATGTAAGTGCCAGGACACTTTCTGCTTTACATTGAATTTGACCAAGATCTCTTGCAGTAACTTCCAGTTTTCGCTAAACTGTCCCCTCTGCTGTGGTTATTTCATTTCTAAGTGCAACCAAACTGACATATTTTGGAATATTTACATAGTGCATTTAACTTGGTAGCATAATTAGGCTGCTGCCATGAAAACACAGTTCTGGTAATGACATGGAATCTTTAATGACCTCTGGTACATCATGTAAGTACTTTTAAGTTGCAGCTGTCAGGCTGGAGTTGTGAAAAAAATCACTGAAGCAGTGGCTAGTTTCAGGGAGAGAGTTCTCCAGCAATCAGAAAATTGATATAATGCTATTTTAAACCTTGAAGCCTCTTGCTTCTCTATTCATATATAGTGTCAGTGGGTGCTTGGTGATGATACTTGTTGCAGATACCACGTGCTGCAGTCTCAGGCGATGGCAAAACTGCTGCAGAGAGCAAATGAGGAGCTCATGTTTTCCCTCTGCATAGATTCATTACTCTAACCAAGTTACTCACATATGTGCAGTCTAGAAATACTAGAGGTCTTTGATCTTTAAAACTTAATGTTTGAAAATGTAAATGATGTGCTTTTGATCTGCTTCTTAAATTAAATGGTAATTGTGAAAATTACATTAGGCAATTTTGCACTTGAGGGTTTGTGCTTTTAATTTCACACTATGTTAATTTTTAAGCTGTATGTCCTTGCTGGTTTTTTGTCAGTGAATTCTAGTAAGGGGGAGATGCTTACAAATCTACATGGCCTAATTATCAGCAGTCTTGGTGATTAGACCTTAACATGCAACTCCTCTAATGCTGATGCCAGGGACTGTCAGTTTTGCCTGCCTGCCTGTATGTTCATGATTAGGGTCATAGGAGTTGCTAAAGCTGAGCAGTAGGAAACGAGAGTTTGAGCTGTGTGTGCCAAGGATAGGAGGCTCTGATTTGCTCACTTAAGGTGTCAGGAAATGCTTGGGCACGTGTTCCACTGCAGTCTGGTGATGGGTCCTCACAGACATCTGCTGATAGCTAAGTAGCAGAAGCTTTTTATCTGCATCTTTCTATGCTACTGGACTATTTTGCTGTTGCCGTTCCAAATTACTGGCATCCTCTAATCAAAAAACTACTGGATAATTTAGGTCTCCTAAAACGTTGATGAAGCTCATGCAAAGTTCAGTCTTTTCCTTAAATCAACTTTCTAGTGCGTAGTGGATTTGTCTCTTATTTACCATAAATGATGATAAAGACCTCTCTGCCTTTGTCCTCTTTTCTTCTGAAAGAGGTCTTTGAAGTCTGACAGCCACATCAAGCTGCAGCTAGTAACTCCCAAGGTTATTCAGAAACCTGTCCATGTGTAAGAGGTTCTTTTAAGCTCCTGTTGATTTAGTGCCAGCTAAAAATCAGCTGCTAAACTGAAATGAGGTTGTTAATTACCTCCTTAGTATAATCACTTTGTGTACTTTTCAATTACTAATATTTGTTTAACTCTGCAGAGACTGAGTTTTTGGGGAGAAGGTTCAAGGTGTTTAGTACTGAATGTCTGCCACAACAACTTTAAGATGCACTCGTGGCTGGAGGAGGCTTTCTGCAGGTTTTTTTTAGGAGCAGATAAAGAGTCTTTGTTCCAGATCATAAACAGCCTGTGGAGTGGGATTTTCTGTTTGGAATATCATCATGTGAACTTTCTGCTGTAACTCATGCTACAGTCCACAGATTTGTCTTGCTTCTTATCTCCTGATGATTTCTTTTGGGGATGTTTGTATTAAGTTCAGCATCATGCTGAATTACCATATTGCTGATTTTGCTGATTTCCATTTGTCTGTGTGCATTCATCTCCAGTAATTTGCATAGGATATTAAACAATCTGATTGCTTTCGTGGCACCCATCAGAGCTAAGAAATCATCCAGCTGAGGTGAACAGGAGCATATTAACTCAGAGCTGCTACAGCAGCCTACTTGTGAATGTTCTTTTTCATTTAAGCACAAAATAGAAGATATTTCCAACTGGAGATAAAAACAATTGCTAGGGAAAATAAATTTTAAGTATCTCTTCTGAGGTTATGGAAATTATTTACCTTGTGTTCGAATGCTTCAGACATTTCCTCATGAAAATTTTTTTCATGAATAATGACTTAAAAACGTTCCTGATAACTTTTCAAAGTGAAAATTATCTCTTGGTTTTTTTCTTTTTTTTTTTTTTTAGCTTGAAATTGGATGTTTCAATTCTACTTTTTTGTTCAGGTGTGGAGGATCATCCTCTCAAAATTTCCCTTCCTCAATATGTTCCTTTGGTTTGTGTGTCCTTTTGAATAAGAAAGACTTGCAGAATTATTAAAAATACCCAAAACCCTTAATTGTTGTATGTAAGTAAATTAAAATTATCTGATCCAAAATGTTTGGATTGGGGGTGGAGGGGGTCACAGGAGCTCCTTGGCCTCTCCTGCTGTGAGGACAGAGACCCCAACCAGAGAGAGCTGGCTAGGAGTGGGACCATGCAGCAGGACCCTTCACCACCACTTGTGAATCTTAGGCCTCTCATATCACTTGAGTCACAGACTTGTGTCAATGTGGTCACTGCTTATATTTTCCTCTTTTTGAAGCCCTAATATGAAGGTCCTGTGGCTCAAAGTGAGGGTTAATTAAACAGTAAAGTACCAATTTAAAGATGTTACTTTAAAATACCAGGTGATGCCAAACTTTTTTTTTTTCCACTGTTCCTTCATAGTGATTAAACTCATTTAGAGTCAAGTTAGAGCAAGTCATTAATTAAAGTGAGGAATTTTTCAAGTCCAGATTTTTTTCCTCAAACTTGAAGAACCTGAAACAAGTGAACTCTGTAGGTGCCCAAGAGCAGATAATTTGCCAGTTTTAAACCTCTCACTACTCCTTTCAGGTTAGCCTAGAACTAAATAAAATTGAATAAAAGACCTGAAGCTTCAGACCAAAGCTTTGAGTTTGAATGAATTGCTGATGATGAAAAGAGAAGTCGAACAGTGGCAGGTGTGTTTTGTTTCATGAATTTAAGAAACAAACACAAAGTAGTGCCTGCTGTGCCTACTGTTGGGAGAGTTTCTTTCCTGGGGCCCAGCTTTCATGAACTTTCTGGGGCTCTTCACTTTTTCCCTTGTAACTTCATTTCTAGCACTTTTTGGGGAGTCTTATGACCTCGTCAGAGTGTGAGACTTCTGTAGAGACCAGAGCTACAGAGCTGCCACGGCCCTGTAGCCCTTGGTGCAGACACCTGTGACAGAACACCACAGCCAAGGGACTTGCTGTTTCTCATAAAACTAAACATGGACAGTAATCTTATAGTACAAATCTTTCCTTTTTAAGGTGTTAGGCTCTCATTTCTCTTGTAACCAGAAAAGTAGAAAGTTTCATAGCATTATACTTAATGATATTCTTTCTCTCCTATCCTACTGATGCTATAGGTTTGACTGTGACATCTCAAGCTAAACTTGTTCCTCAGAGGCTTTACCAGCAAAAACGTAGGTACTAGTTTGAAGTCTTGGGAAACTTAAGGGCCAAGCTTTAGGCTTAAAAAAAAGTTTTTTGTGTATGATAAATACCTACAGGAAGACATCACACTTCCTTCTCAGTTTCATGATAAATAGTATATGCTGGGTTTTGGCATTAGATCTTGAAATTATGTTTAAATTAAATGCCAGTAGTTGGATGAAATTAGCTTAAACAGGCTTTACTTTGTTTTGGTGCTCTAGAGCTAATCATTTACAAATTGCTGAGCTAAAGGGCACAAATTAATGACATTCCAGCTTCTTAAAATAACCCTCACTATGTCATACTGAAAAGATGTGTATTAGGTGTTCAGATGCTCTGAATTTCGCAGATGTTTCATTTATGTGGAAAAAAGTAAGATCAAGACAGGAAAAAGTTGAGTTTGTTTTGTCAGTTATTCTGAACACTGCTCTGTGGTTTTGAGTTGTACAAATGTCTCTACAGTGTTCGCAAGACTATTAAGAGCAGCTACAAAGAATTTTCTGCCGTAGTATTTTTCCCATGTAGGTTTTTAAAAATATTTTTAGTAGAGGTGTTGATATCAAAAGTTTACTCACAAAAAAATTTCACTATCCAGGAAAATGTTTACTTGTTGATCCAGCTTCATTTTGTCCCAAGTTTTCAGATTTGGTTAAAGTAACAGTGTCTTCTGTTCAGTGTATTGCGACTTCTCAAGGATTCAGAAGATATTTTGCCGGGATTCTCAACTTGCCTTTACAGTGTTTATGAAGGAAATCTTTTATTTCATAATGTTTTCAAATAATGTTGAATATATTTTTCAGGATTGTTTTATTGTACCCATTGTTTTGTTTTGGTAAAATGTGTCTTGGGTAGTTATGTTGTAGCCTTATTCCTGCATGTAAGCAAGAATATTAACAAGATTTTTTGTTTTGTTGGACATTATTTAATTTCCATTTGCTTATTCAAAATCATTAAGTGAAAGAAGGGACATTTACTTTATTGACCCCAAATCTGTCCTTTGACCTGTATTGATAAATCTAATGCAAAGACTGACAGTCATTTTTCATGGATATATCTGACAGATGCATATCAGTATGAATTTTGCACATTTTAATGACCTTGACTACTACAAATCTTTGTGTGAACAAAACCTTGATGGGTTACCTCTGATTTACCACCTTTTGACTTTCATATTTTTGAGGTTCTGGTGCCAGCTGCCATTACCATGAAATATTTAGTCATCAGGCCTTGGGGTTGTTTCAGGTTGCCAGGTTTCTGACAGATGCATATCAGTATGAATTTTGCACATTTTAATGACCTTGACTACTACAAATCTTTGTGTGAACAAAACCTTGATGGGTTACCTCTGATTTACCACCTTTTGACTTTCATATTTTTGAGGTTCTGGTGCCAGCTGCCATTACCATGAAATATTTAGTCATCAGGCCTTGGGGTTGTTTCAGGTTGCCAGGTTTCTGTGTGCCTGGATTCATCAGGAGTGTTGCACAGGGCTGCTGGAAGCAGCAATGCAGCTGGAATTATCCAGGCTCACATCTCCTCCAGCACTGTCAATAGGCAAAGGTAAGAGACCAAGGTGTAGCAAATGTCATGTCCCTGCTGCAGATCTGAGGCAGGATTAGGTGAGGGCTGTGCTGGATACTCTGTCACTGTGTGCTGGAGGGGATGGGGCAGACAACAGATGTGGCTCTGCTCATCTTTCCACACCTGTCTTTCTCAAATTCTCCAGTTTTGTCTTTTTCTTCTGTTCCCACTTCTGGTAGCAAGGCTATGTTGAGTTTTGCATCTTCTTCCTTAAGGTGGCAAACACCTGGTTGTTTTGTTTGTTTTGTTTTGTTTTTATTTTTAATGTGTATCTAAAATGATGCCTTGAGCAGGTGGATTCATGTAGCACTTGTGACCAAAAGCTATGTAATGAAGTCCAGACCTGCTTTTACTTTGAATATTCTTTTCCAAAAATGTTATTTTGCTTATGTGGTTTCTGGAGGTTCTTCAAAGAAAGCACTGCAGAAGTTGTAGCTATTCGCTCTGCTGGTACCTGCCTCATTCCCACACAGCTTTGTCATTGGAGGTGCCCAGGAGGAGCCCTTTGTCCTTCAGAGCTTGTAGGTCAGTCATTTATACTAGCTCAGGACACTCCTCCATCATGGAAAGGGAAAGCAGATTTTTTTGTTGTTGTTGTATGGCACCATCACCAATCTTTGTGGAAATGTAGAAAGTGCCAGTGGTGCATAGGCTTCCTGGGCATCACGACCCTGCACTCTCCCATCTCTGCAGGCATCTCCAGTGGTTCCAGGGCAGCATGTCACTGGAGGAGCACAGCTGGACCACCAAGAGCTTCTCTAGGCAGTGTAATGCTAATAACCTTGCACATGAAGACTGGTCAGTTCCTTCCTCCCCATCCCCAAGAAGTGATGAGACTTAACAATCCATACAGAGGAACTGATTAGAGAATTCATTAGAGAGAATAAATTGGATGTGATCGGTACTGTAGCCTTTAAACTCTAATAAATGATAGTTCCTTATGCAATTTTTACTGTAACATTAGAGTTACTCTGGTGTTTGGTGTATGATAGTGCAAGTGCCACTTAAACTGTATGTCTTCAGAGTTGGTAGTTTTATCCTCATCTGAGTAATTATAGGTACTTGTCCCTCCCTGCCATGAGTATACAGGGTTTTTTTTATTATTGCTTTAACGTCATGTCATAGTAGGCATGACAGGTTGGAATTTCTGGCTTCACACTTAGAATACATTCCTAAAATAAACTGATTTATTTGTAGACATCTTTTGCATCCAGGTTGTGTTTTGAGCAGTTGCTGTGAAGTATCTCATTTCCAAAACAACAGCAAAACTCTCCCTGAAACTCACTTTGTTCTGTCTTGTGCCTTAAATCCTGGGGATATATACATGCTTAACTAAGAATTTTCACTGGGTTTGCTGTTTAAATGATGAGACTGAATGAGTAATAAGCTCTTTTATGTGGAAATTACATGTATGGCTAGAAGGAGCTCAGAGGTCGTATAGTTCATGACGGCTCTTTTGTAAGACTGCATATTTTTATCCTTAGACCATTCCTGGCCTATCTATCTCTATATATTTTAACCTCTTAAAAATTGGTACTTAACTTTTCGGCTTAATTTTCCTTCCCTAATGCATGACAATCTTCTTTGCTGCTAAATAAACTATTTAGTGCAACTTGATTTGATAAATTTTGAAGTGTTCCCTCTCATCTCATCTTGATAATAACCAGTCCTCATACTCTTAAGCCTCTTTCCTTGAAGCATGATACATGAAATAGCATGTACCAAACTAAGAGTAGAACAACTACTGCACCAATACAAACTTGAAAATAACCACTTAAGGCATTGCATTGCATAAGAGAGTGTGGGAGTGACCAACTACAAACTGTTAAGTCTTTTGTAAAAAAAAAAGTTAACCTTGTTTTGAAACGTACAGGAATATCTATTTTTGTGCTTGTTGCATTGTTAAGACTAAGATTTTGTCTCAGTTGGGGTTTGTAAATAATATGGTTGTCATCCATCACCTAATTCCATTAGTATATGCTAGAGTGTCCTGGAATTTGAAATAATTTCTCTTGGGTCCAGTTTAGTACCTTATTTCAATTTGATGTTGATTTAACATGTATGGTTGTCTTCCTACTTTCACTAGCTAGAAGGCGTTTCCACAGTCTGTCCTTAAATAAAAAAACAATGCTTTTTTCCAGTTGCGTAACTTCAGTCCATCTATAGCCCACTTACTGCTTTCTCATGTGTGTCAGAACAGTTAATTTGCCAAGGCAGGAATAAAAGTGACTCTTCAAACTCAAGTGTTATTCCCTTCCAAAAAGCTATGGCTTGGTGGTGGTGGTGAATCAGCAACATTATAGAACAAATTCTATAGCCTTAGTAGAAGAAAAAGAAAGGACAGGACAGATCAGGCACGATGAAGGCAAATAAAGAGATAATGAAAAGATGGTTATGATGTTCGGTTAAAAAGCTGGCAGATGCTTCAGAGAAGCATTGGACTGGGAAAACAACCACTGAGAGTAGAAATGTAGAAGATGGCAAAGCCTGGAGAATTTGCTTAATTAAAGTTCTTGTCTGTTCTAGAGCATGCTCTAAGCCATTAGCAATTATCTTCAACTCAAAGGGCTGGAAAGGTCTCGCTGACTGAAAAAAAAAAATCAAAAATAAAGGTCCCCTTTTGGGGTGTGAGGACATGAAAAATACACAACACAGTAAGAGTTAGTTACTTTTTTAGCTGAACTTGACTGATTCTTTTTATTATACTAGTTGAGTGAATTTTGTTTGCTTCTATTTTTTGAAAATTGTTTTCTCAAACTTCCTGCTTAATCATACTAATGTTTGGTTTAGGCTATTCAGATTCTTATCACATTTTTGATAGAATACAGAATTAACCTAGCAATAGGACTTCATTGGTTTGATTGGACACCTGCCAGATTCTATAATAGCCTTGTAAACAATAAATAATGTTTTGAAATCACTTGCAGGATACTACTGGGTGGTCTCTATACAAAGAGAGGAGAACTGAGGCTTCCTCCCTGTATAGGAGACTGTTGCCTTTGTTAATAAATTTTTTGAGTGGGGAAACTGCTGTTTTAACATATCTTACTTGAAGTAGTTCCATATTTTTAAAAAATCAATTGTAAAGCTAAAACCTGCAGGATACTTCTGGTAGTCTGTATAACTCACCGTTTGGCATCCATGCTGGAGGTGCAGTAACATTTTGGGGAGCCCCTTTCTGGTTTGGGTGATGGTTGAAACTGAAGGCAAAAGGAAACCTGTGAGGATGGTTATTGAACTGAGGGTGTGCAAGCTAACAGGCTGTCCTTGGCACATCTGTACCATGGAGTAAGGTGCTGTGCTGAGCTTTAATGGCTGTTTGTTTTGTAGTTATCGTTAGGGATCCTTTAAAATTCAGTGGTTTATCTATATTATGCTGCTGAATTTCCTGCTTTTACTCCAGTAAAGGTGTTAAGGCAAAATTCCATATGCTTGAATTAGCAGAAGCAAAGTCATTAATGATTAAAAAAAATAAATCATTTAGCTATATGCATGAAAGTGAAAAAGTTGTTGCATGCAGAACAATAAATAGCCACATTAATTTTAGTATTGCTCAGAAAAAAACCGCAATTGATCTTGAAAACAGACTGGAAAGGACTGAACAGGACTATTTCCTACACATTGCTCTAAAAGAGGTAGGCTCTTGGCATCAGGGTGAATAGGTGAACCAGCTGATTTTAGATTAGGGTCTCTTTCCTAGTTAAATGTGAGGATAAAAATAGCATTTGGTGCTGAAACACTCATTGGGCACTGTGCTGCTGTCTTTCTATTCCTTAGTCAAAAGTGTTTTCTGACTGGGATATGCAGTCTTAAATTCATACTGCTTATAAATATTTGATCAAGTACTTTATCATAATCTCCCAAGCCATGGGAAATCAGCAAGCCTGGCAGAAATAATGTAAGCTGTGCATGCAATTTTATTTTGAAGTGTGACAGGCGTTATGATGGGAAAGGAAGAGAAACTGTTCTTTGAGCATTTGTGATAACCACAGTACAGGCTCCACACCTTAATCTTCAAGATCAAGGTCTGAGAGGAGACTTCTTATCCATGAGGGAAAGACAAGTTTGGAAGCAGAGAATGATGATGGACACCCTCGGTTTCCTCTTTTCCCCTCAGAGTGTACCTGTCACTTAAAAAGTGGTGTTTTGCTGGCGTCAAAATTTTGCCTACCAATATAGCCATCATTCACTCAGATTTACACTTTCACTGCTATTAATGTACAGTGTATTTAGAATATTATTTATTTCCTAACCAGTACTGTCAAAGGTCAGTACAAAGTTCTAGACTTACACATAACTGAAGCTTGCTAGTCTACTGTAGAATATTTTTGCAGTGAAAATGCAACTTAAAGTGGAAAAAAAAGTGCTGCCTAAAACCACTTGTATGAATAATTTCAGATTACAAATAGTCTGTATATTGTTATATGTTGTGTTGTTTTGCTGGTATCTGTCATAAAAGCCTAAAACAATGCATTCCCAGAAAAAGATGATGTTGGGACAGTTTTGTAGCATACATAGTGTCTAGATGCTAAAAGAACAAAGTATGTGTAGCTATGTAATAGTTAAATGATGCAGCTTATAATAAATGACAGGTTGGTAGGAACATGAGGGGAAAAGTGCTTGGGCACTTGATTTTTGGGGTCATGGTGATATTCCCATTGTTTCTTTACCCCAGATAATGGCAGATACTGAAAATTCTTATTCATCTGAGGGCAGTGTTTTAAAGAAAAAAAAAAATTGTCAAAATAAATTCCACTTTTTAACAGCAGAGGTCAGAATATGTCAAGAGATAGGAGATCAGTTTTGTAGTGACACAGATTCTGTATGAATTCACACCTGCTATCAATGCAGGCTCTCAAACAGAGGCACCAGGCTTGGAGAATATTGGCCAGCACAAGATAAATGATTTTTTAATAGCATGTTCATACTTACATGCTGAAGTTAAAAAGGCACTATAGATTTAACTCTTTGGACTTAAGCCAAGTTGGACTTGTGTTCAGATTCTCCTGGATACATGTTTCCATATGTTGTATAGCAGAAACAAAGAAATCTTTAAGCAAGCAAGTATTTAAAAGAAACTTGGTATATGGGTGCAGGAGGAAGTGGTGGGTGATATTTCTCCTTTCTGTAATAATTTCTGATGTAAGAGAACTGTTTATGAAAGGATGTGTTGCTCTCCCTACCTGTGTTCTTACCATTTAATTACAGAGAAGGCTGGAACTCCTCTACTTTTAATGTGAAAGTACTGGTGTCCTCCCTCCCCACCCTGTGAACGTGCTGACATACCCGGTACAGGTCACTGTCACACTGACAGTGCTGGGTGGGATGGACAACTAGTTTAGCTCAAGGGGATAATTCTTTTTCAGTCTGCACACGTTGTGCAAGTTGTGTTTGAGTGCTTCAAGCTGAAGTTACATCCAACTCCTTGTTCAAACAGAAAATATTTAAGAGGATGTGTGCCCAATAAAACACATGATTTTGTGATGCCCCCAAACAAAATGAAATCCTGCATCGGAAATAACATAGATGATACAAAGTATCATTCCTTTCTCTCTGGAATTCTGAATTAAAGAAACCCCAAAGACATAATTCTGCTTTGATAAAGCAGTGACCTAATGTTAAAAGCACTTCTCAGTTTTGTTTTTGTTGTGGTAGGAGAGATTTCTTCAACTGCTCTACTGAGCTATAAATAAAGTGGTAAAAAAATTCATGTAGAAATGGTAATCACGTACCAGATCAAGCAGCAGAAACTGGCATAACTTCACGCAGCATGCATGGAGGAAAATGATTAAACTGGGAGCAGTCTATGCTTTGTCTGTTGCTAGGAAAAACTTCAGACATTCTTGAAGTCTGCATGCCCTGGAAGACAGCTGGTCACAGAAGCCATTGCGGCTCAAACCCGAATGCTTGAGGCATCTTGCCTATGGTAGAAGAAAATCTCGGTCTTCCAGGGCAGAGATAGTCTCTATGAAAAACTGTATGGGTTACTGATAGTATTTCTCCATTTAATGGTTTGTTATTTTTAAAGACAAAGTTAAGACAGACACAAAAAAAATGCCTGAAGTACCTGCATCTGTTTATAATCCAAAAGTGTACCTCTTCTGCGTTTACAAGGTGCAAGTATAATTCTACTAAATGAAGAGAGTAGTCTTTCAAGACTTATGGCTCTGGATAGATTTTTCTAGTACAATTTGCCTGTTTGCATCTCAGTGTTTTTCTTGTGTGCATTTTTGTGGGGCTTTTTTAATCACTGTAGATGTATCATTAGGGAAGGTTATGTATATATATGTAAACCAGCTGCCTGCAGATTGGAAACTTTTTTCTACACAGGTCTTAAGGTCAGTGTGTCTCTTAGAGAAAGGATGTATCAGCCATATACAGATAATTTTTTTAATACACTGGTTTTGGTTTTTTGTTTGTTCAAAGGAAGCCAATTTTTTTTCGAGCAATATGGAATTTTCTAGTGGTATAAAAAATTGGATATTGAGGATTTACATCTGAAGTGCTCCATGGGTTGAATATGGAAACTGTGATGTAAATTTTTGCCTCTCCCTTCCAGGGTATGGAATTGTTTACAAAGAGTCATGAACATTTCTGCAAGGATGTCATAATAAATAGAAGCAAATTATAATTGTCTTCTATAATAAGGGGGAGATAGGCTGCTTTTGACTAGTAATTAAATCCTACCTCTGGGCAGTGTATGCAGAAACTCTGTAGCTGCTATGACAGCCAGTCTTATCTTGGGTTCTTCTAAACACACCCAGGCAAGGAGGCAAACACTGTCAAACCAGTTTGGCTCCTTAAATAATTAAATAAATAAAGCTGCATTTGCAGAGGAGAAATAAAATGGCTGGAGGAAGTGTCATGCTGGTGGTGGTTGAGTAACACTTGGGTCATATGCGATGCTCAGCCTGGATCAGAAGTGGAGTGATGAGTAATGATGTGGAAGGGGGAAGTGTTAGAAGAGTTTGGAAGAGCAGCAATTGTCACTCATGACTTCCCTTCTGGACCACAATCTCTCCTCTATGCTCTTCACCTTAATTATTTAATTGAAGTGCAGCAGTTATCCCTGCATGAAGCCACCTATGACTTCGTTAGCTCCTAGCACTACTTCTATCTGTGGTTTTGCAAACCAAGCAAAAGAGTTCCTTTGACAATAGGAGTTGGCTTGTAGTGTATTTGACTTAATAAATACCCAAACAACTAGACCAAAATGTTCAGATAGCAAAGACAAGGCGGTGTGGTGCATAAAGAGGGACCCCTTCAAGTTATGTCAAATCGTTAAGTAGGGTGAAATCCTAATTTTGAGGTTGATGGTAGTCGGATTCCTGATTTCTGCTAGCAATGTGATTTCATTTTTTTAAAGGCAAATATATCTCAAACAGTGAAGGAGTTAGAGCTTGGGGAGAAATACATGTATGTGTGTGTGTAATATACTATAACATAATTACAAATAATGGGTGAGTACTGTCCAGGATGGTACTGTGTTTGCTGTGAGATGACAGAAGGATCTTGTAGGAGGTGTAGCTGGAACAAGGTCGGCACAAAAGCTGAAAGCTGGTCAAGCACAAGAGCATGTTCATTTCAGTCTTTCAGTATATAGAGACACTTGTATAAATTGCTGTGTGTTCATCAAATATTCCTTTAAATTTAAATACTCTGAAAGGGCAGCATTCATATTTTAGAACTCTTCAAACACCTAATGAGTGACAAGTGTTGGTCAGCAAAACTTCCTGAGCCTAAACTTCTTTATTCCTTTGCCCAGACTGATATTCTGCCTCGTCTAGTTGTTCTGTCATCTTGTCAAATGCATGCCATCCTTTTGCGGCTCCCTTGGACTTCAATTTCCTTCATAGCCATCCTTCCTCCTCTGACTGCAATTATTTAATTTCTTTGCCAGAGGCAATTTCTTTCATCTCCTGCCAAGAAGGCCTACATGTAGGCACAGCCTCTGGTGATACGTGTCGTACCTGATGTCTCTCATTAGATGGTGCTGCAAAGCAGTGGCAATGTGCTCTGCCAGCCAGCTCTGTGAAACAGGAGCTCATTACCTGTAATGTGATGTATTACCAGAAGCCTTGGGAAGGGGAGCCTTTGGAACTCTTGCACCCTGTGTAGTAACTTGGTCCGTGCACAATGATTTTTTTTTTTCAAATATCCCAATATAATTATTTGTACATGTTTATATTCCTTTAAACTTTTTATTTTAAAAATTTTTAAAAGACACCCAGGGAAAAAACCCAAAAGATAATTTTTTTTTGGTGTCACTGTTCTGTGCAGCTTCTCTTACTGCTTACCCACTCTCATATCTTGAAAAGTACATGTAGTTTAGTAAGTTCACAGCTGCTAAAGAATAGCTTTGTAGTCTTGCTTTTGTTTTTAAACAGGTCAGATGAGTGGAGTTCTCTTAAGCTAATCTTTCCCCCTGAATTATTTGAGCTCCAGAGAAGAGCATATTTCAGCAGAATTACTTTCAGTGAATTCCACCTGATGATTTATTTCTATATAACTGTTGCTAGATAATATTGAATTTTCTAAATTACATTGTTTAAGCACTGCAGTTAATGCCAAATGCCATAGTTTACTGGGAAGTTATGTTGTGTCTATTTTTTCCATACTCTGTACATGACACTAATTGCCTTTACTGTGTCTTTTGACCCTGTTAAATGTTCGTTTCCACACAATTTCTTTGTTCGCTGTCCATCTGTTGCCTTGTTAATGAGCTAAGAAAACCCAGTGAAATGTCTTGGAAACCGGTGGGTGTAGAAGAGAGATGTAAATTGGAAGATGGGGACAGGAGAGAAGATGAGATGAGAAGGCTGTTGATTCCCCAAACCCCATGTGTGCTCAGATGGGTGTTTGAGTGAGAGCAAGGCAGGGTGCTGGTGAATGCTTTGGCTGAAGGGGACTCAATCCACGTCTGTATGGTGCTCTAAGTACTGCTTCCAGTAAAGGCTGAAAAATTTGAAAAGTTTGACAAATCTCCAGTAATAACAAGAAATTACTTCCATGCATGAATAACCTTGCAAAACATGTGAAAGCAATTGTATCTAAAGCATTTCCCTTTTGTGTGCATTTTCTTCTTATCTGATGCCTTCTTTTTGTCCTCCTTCTGAACGTCATTTCAAGACCTTGTGGTTAGATCCCTGGATCGCTCATGGCACTGGCACTGCCCTCCGGAGAAGCACACGTATTTAAAATATGTGACAAATCAAAGTATTAAATATCCCCAGGATCAAGGCAGTTGATTTGTAAGAGATAACAGCAATCTAGGGCAGAAGCATGCTCTGCTCTTGGCTATTTCATCTGGTATATTTGTATCTCTTTGCCACTTACATAAATAATCCCAACACGGACCGCTTGCAAATAGCAACAGAGTTTTAGCATGTTTTCCTTAATCAGCATAAGCAAAGATATTGTTTTCTTTAAGGTCCTTCCTGTAAAAATAAATGCTAGTGAACTGACAGCCTGTATTGTAACTTGTGGCATGTACTCCGACCTGGAATTGTAATAGTAGTAAAACTGAACTTAAGAAATACAAACATCCAAAGGCTTTTTTTAGTTTGCATTTGTCTTTCATTCTAAATGGAAAAAATCAAAATATTTAGAGATTCAATTACAGTGAAATGGAGACATTATTAAAAATACTAAATATAAAATAATACATTAAAATGTTAGGGCAATGTGACTTCAGTACATCTACAGCAAAAATCTAAGCTTGTATTTGCTTGAATCCTTTTTTTTTTAGTTTGCCCTAGACAAATGTGATTTTTATTATCACTAAAATTTTTATCTGTTAATATTGCAAGTAATGCCTCTTACTGAATTGAAGCTTGTAAAAACAGGGTTTTTTTTATTGTTCACCTGAAACCAAAGTGCTGCAGTTTTCATAGACTGTGTTCCTCCTTTAGCCAAAGAAATTACATGGATTTTGCGTGGAGGTTTTCAGGATTGAGTATTTTTATTATTACTGTCTTATAGTTCTTTGTGAGGGTGTGTTGCTATCCGTTGCATGGGTCAGTGCCACCTGGCTGTCAGAGCACTGAGTCACTGGATCTTTGGCTATGTGAAGCCTCTCAAGAATCTGCACAGAAGTTGGAATGTTATCCTTCTCTTATCTCTAGCATGCTGTGGCTCCAGCACTTTGGTGCCCTTCTCTAATGCTTGGGACCCCAGTCTCAGTTGACATAGTCATTTTGGGGCAGGGAAGAGGTGGTGGAGTCTGTGAGGGAGTTACATGGGGATGGGGTTGGCTTTTTTGCAAAAAAATAATTATTTCTGTACTGAAGTGCAAATAGTCTGGGTGATTGCAGGATGATTTCTACATGCAGACCCTTCACATGGGTACAAGGAAGAGTGTGGGAAAGGAGGCTGTGGTGGCATTGCAGAACAGCAGGAAGATCATGGCTTTCTCCTGTGACTGGACTGCTCAGCCAGCCCTACAAAGCCTTCTGTGTCTGTCTTCTCCTAAGTCCTCTCTTATAAGATGTAGTTGCTGATATTATTCTAGTCTTTTTATTTCAACATCTTGAAGGACATACTGAGAACATACTGATATTCTGTCCAGGGCAAACATTTTGTGTGTCCAAGGTGGACACTATGTAGGAGTCCAGCTGCAACAGCTGTGCATGGATTCATTTCTCTGACAGCTTGGAAAGGTGTTAACAACTTGAGGTCAGCTAACAACTTGAGGTCAGCTAACAACTAGTGCAGTGCTGAAAAGGTAGATCTTTCAGAAAGAAAGACTAAGAAATGATATATGGAGTGACTGACTTTCACAATGGACAAGTTCAAAATTTGGCTAGCATGAGAGTGCATATATTATGAAACATGGTCATTAAAAGATACCTAAGCAGTAAAACTGGAATCTCAGCTTGTTGTTTCTTCTGTTACCTCAGTTGATGACTTTTCTAGAAACCATTCCTTCATAATTCTTGTTCCCTAGCGGAAAGAAACACGAAAGTCTAGTACACCACCGTCTTACTGTGAATTACTTTAAAAAGACAACTTTCAGTTAAACAGTTTTTGCATACTTATGGAATTTGGTAGTTGTTTTCTGCTTGTTTTGGGGGTGAACAGAATGTTTGGTGGCTTTTTTTTTTATGACTACTTTATCCTTTTCTCTGCTTAATTAGGAACATTTATGGTTAAGGGGCCAAATGCCACCATTCTTTTACCACAGCCACTGAACTAGAATGGACTTCAGCTGGCAAACTTTAAAATAGTAGTGTTAGTCTTCTGTTGTCTTGGGAAGGTGCATAAATATCAACTTTTATTTGACTGAAGTTAGTTGTAAACACATGGAAAGTAAATGTGTGGTTAAAGTTGAAATCTGCATGCATGACTTCAGGTGGCAGCTTTAGAGTTTGTGTGCACTTAACCTCTTTACGGAATTGATGTACCTATATAATGGCAACAAATTGTCAATGATGTGAGGTTTTATTAAGAGATGCCTGGTCATTCAAATTTCACTTTCCATTTGCAAATTCTGTCTTACTGGCATGCCTACCTCCGTCTGGTTTAGGCTGCCCATATCTGCACATACAGTGAGACATTTTTATCAGACAAACTAAATCATGTATGTTGGTTTTCCGATTTTGACACCTGCCAGTAGAGTCATCAGGATAAACAATAGTCAGCTTATGTGGGATGATCTTGTTGCAGGTGGGGGAGAGAGGGGAAAGAAAGCTTAACTGAGGTGATTGTTCCCAAATGTTTATCCTTATTCTTTCTGCAGCATTGTTCCCCTGAGTCAGGGATTCCCTGAGCTATTAGAAGAAAAACTTCACTTACATGTTTTCATCCTTCAGATTGTGTTTCTATATGTGATTTGACAGAAAAGCTGAAAAGAACATAGTGTAAGCAGCTGATGAGCAGAGGTCAATGTTTTTTCACACCTACCACACCAGTAATCATGTCCCTTCCTGCATACCCCTTATTCATTGTTTTTCTTCAGCTTTTGTAAAAATGTAGTCGTCTGTAATTTCAGGAGTTTTGGCATGTTTGTCCAGAAGGCATACCACAATAAGACTCCATCATTATGCTGATGATAGAAAATAACAGTTAAGACTTTTTCAATAATCAACCATTTCCTTTTATAAATATCTGTTCCGTTTTGTTATCAAAGGCAGTTTGGGCTGAAGACTGAAAAATTTCCACATTCTCTGAAATGTAATGATGCCTAGGGATTTGGGGAATGGGTTTAAACAGGAGAGTACAACTTTGCATTGAGCAATAGAGCAGGAATTATTCCAACTGAAAAATGTTAGTGTCATGGATATAAAGGGGAACATTCACATGGTCCAGAATAAATTATCAATGGCAAAAATATTCATCTCCTTCAGCCTTCTTACTTGTGCTGTACAGTTAGATTATACAACAGATTTATTCATAGCTAGTTTTCTTCTTATTTCCAGCCACTTCAGTTCTTTTCCTCAGTGGAATCATGCCTGTCATGGATTTTCTACTGCTTGACCTTGAGAAATCTAGTCATCACTATGGTTGGGTTGCTTGCTGCAACATTAAAGGTTTTCTACTAAAATGGCTGATTTTGCAACTTGTGCTCAAGATAGTGAGCAGCAACCCTCTAAATATGGCTCTTGCTACCTCCCCTTTTGAAGGGATTTGAATAAAGCAACTGACTACAGCAGCGAATTGTGGCCATGTTAAGGTTTTTTTTAGTTTGGGTTTTTAAAAAAGAGGAAGACCCAGTTGGTGGGATAAAACTGGATGGGAAGTCTGCTCATGCCAGACAGCACAAACTATTAGCTTCAAATAATAATGGCAGCATTTCTTGGCAGCTACCACATATGCCAATTGTAGACAAGCTCGTATGCTGCATGGCATTTAAATGGCACTACAAATAGCCATGAATGAGGAGGCAGGACTTTGGGTACTGCATCTGAACACAGAAGAGGGAAAAATCTTTATTGCTTTGTTTTTTGATGTGGTTCTTTCATGGCTGATGCAAAAGATGACATCTGCCAAGCTGAGGTATAGCATGTTTCTGACAACTATATATAAAATGTAGTGGACTTGAAATGTTATATGAAAACATGTTAAGAATCTACTTCCAGGCCTGGCCAAGCTGTACAGATGCCAGCACACTGGGAGTTGCCTGCATGCTTGTTTGTGGGCTGGGGTGTAGCCTATCTATCTCCCTGTGCATCTTTTGGTAGCAGTACCTTTCTGTAGTGATAAATTGTTTGAGGATGGTTAGAGCCAAGCAAGTTCTGTAAACAGTGATATGTAATGCTAGAATTATGTAAGGATGGATCCATGGGCCATGTAAATGGATCCAGATTTTTTGTAATGGATAGGGGGGGAAAAAAGGCCATTTGAAAGATAGTAATTCGGACATTAATGTGTATGTCAGGTGATTCACTGAGGCAGGCACTGTGACAGAAACTGGCAGGCGTAGCCAGAATTCTGTACTGGGGATGGTGTGACTGTGTCAGGTTTGTATCATTTCTCCAGAACACGGGCAGTCTTCTCTGCAGCATGGCAAACTGATGAAATTGGCTTTTCTTGCTGCAGGCTGTTCTGGAGACTTGAAGTTGATAAATCAGTGTAGTATCCTTGAGGTTGCCATCTGATTAATTGTTTGCCCCATGAGATCCTGGCATGAGCCTGCCTTAAGGCAGTGGCTGCCATGCATGGTTCAGTATCTTTATTGAATCTTCCACCTACAGCCCTGTATCAGGGAGCTGCGTGCAGGTAGCATTTCTCTCAAACGGATATGCAAGGTCCTTATATGGTTTGAGATGGTGTATCTGACATGGAGTGGTGGCAGAGGAGCTCTGAATTGACGTGGAGAGATTTGACTGGATGGTGAATGCCTGTCCAAGGCATTGTTCACATTACAGGCCGGGTGCAAACAGGCTGCCTCCTTGTTTCTGATCAGCTAACACTTTTGGAATGGAGAATTGGTCAGCCAGCATGCCTGTGTATGGGATATGATTCTTGCATTGGATGGGGAGAGTGTAGCTTTGCTGTTTTCATCACAGCGAAGTTAAAATGCGAAACCTACCAGGCTCATGCACTTTGAGCTCCATGTGGTGGTAAATATCTACTGGCCTGTGGCAGAGCTGCATTTCTGCTAAAGCCATTCAAACTGGTGTAAGCCAAGGAAAGCAATTTGACATGAACTACCTTAGTATTTTATTAATACTGAAAAAAATCTTTTAACTTTGGATAGCTTTTAAGGCAAAGAAGGCCTATTTTATGATCAGCTATATTGAGCCTCTGATATGGCAAGCCAAATGTTAGTTTTGGTACTGAGGCACAGAATCAGCATATTCTTCTGTGCTGTGTGCTTTTTGTTCAGTCCATGATGATTTTGGTGTCATGCCGTCTTCAGAATGGTTGATCTTTAATGATTTCTCATTGAGTTGTCTACTCCTACAGGAATCATAGAACACCTGAAAATGAACGAGCCCTCTCTGTGTGTATAAGCGTTTTTAAAATGTCTGAATTTAAGTAAAGACTTCATTTGCATACTGTTTGAAGTAAATTGGTTAGACCTGGCAATTGCAAGCTACCAAAGTATTAGGGGACGCTGTCTTTCAAAACCAAAATCAAACTGTTTTATAGCAGCAATTAAACATGATTTCATGATACAACCTTTAATTATGTCATTGGTCTCTTTCTATAAAAAAAGCAAAGAAGCAGAAATACATTCAGCTAAATGAAGGAGAGAAAAGAGACCTAATTTTGAAAGAGGTGGTGTTCAAACATGGATAAAAATCACTTTTGCGAGATTTTCTTTATTATTTGGTGGCTCACATGGCTTAAGTGCTTGAAAAATTGTCCAAAATCAATTATGCCTATTACATAAGAGTACCACACCCAACATAACCAGTTTTAATGTATAAACAGTGACTCAGAAATCACAGACATAGTTTGAAGATGCAATATCTTAGGGTGGGATTCACTTTGTCTTACTCAGGTTCATAAAAGTCAGAATTCAGTCTGTGTCTTTCCATTTTTGTAAAAAAAAATTAATCTAGTTCCTGTATAGGCTATAAAAGTTACAGCTGAGCTTGATGCCCTGCAGTGGGTGTACGCCACATGAAAGTCCATGCTGAGAAAAGTCCACAGTCTCTGTGCAAAACCGGGTTGTAAAATGGAGTGCATCAACAAATTCAAGGTGTTGTGCAACTTGGAAAATGTTTTGGTTTCAAGTACCAGTGTTAAATTGTTCTTTGAGAATACCTTTTAATTACTTAATTATTAGTTATCCTTTGAAAGTCAGTATTAATGAAACCTAACTTGGCAGCAGTGACGCTTTTAAGATCAACAAACCACATAGTCGTCAGAATCTGTGGGTCACAGGATCAGTCTGACAGCTCCATCCTGTATATCAAATCAGGGTTGATTGCTGCAGTGGCTCCACAAATAAATTAGTCAGAAAGCTTCTAGTGTAATGTTTTCTAATGTAATTTTAAGTGGTCTGCAAGTCTAATAGAGGCATTTACAACCTTGTACTCAAATTGGACTCTTGTTGTTCAAGGATGGCTTCTAGTTACCTGAGGTCATGTGCCTGAAGACTTTGTGGTAGTCAAAAATACTCGACACACCATCTTGGAGACTGAGGTGTCAGGTTTTTCTTGTGGAAAAAACATGAGATGCCCCATGAAAGCATGATTAGACACTGCAGCATGGCACTCTTGTCTTCTGGAGGGGCTATGCTGAAGTTTAACTTGTCTTCAGTGGCACATGCATCTTGACTTTTTGGGAATAATTTTTGAGAAGTGATGGCCTTAGCTACATGCTGCTGTTCTAGGACTGTTTTTTTCCTTTTTCCTTTTTTCCTTTTTTTCTTTTTTTTAAAGGAATTTCAGTGCGATGGTGGTTTGTGGATATAGAAGATATTGCAGGTTTGGGATGAGCCCAACTCTAGGTGAAGGAAGCACCTTATCTGTTGCATGCACGATTTGCCAGTAAAGTCTCTCTATAAACCCAGACATTTGGGCTGTGTAGTCCTGTAGATGTCAGCAACAACTCCAAAATGAGAATAACTTCTGGATTCTTAAGAACTGATTGGAGTTTGAAACATAATCAGAAAACTAGACTCCAGTCCTGCAATCGTTATTACAGGACAGTTCTACTATATGAGACACAAGTGTCAAATTTCTGACTTGGAGAATGAGGCTTAATTTATAACCCATATTCCCTATGACCTAGCGGACACAAATACTTACATTTAAAATTTCGGTGCTGCTATGTTACATTGGCTAGTTTTCTCAAAATTATCACTCAATATACAAATTTGGAACCAAAAGGCATATTTCAAGATATTATGTTGCTAAGATACAACCTTGACTCTTCTGTAAGAACAGAATTGTTTTAGGAATCCTGTATCAAATGCAGTTCTCCCAGGGGAATCACTATCATCCTTTGAATGCTGGGGAGAGGGTGTGTTTGTGTGTCTTTTTCCTTGAATTTTGAATTTTTTCTGACCTTGAGCAGCATGCCATCATGCCATCATTCGTTCTCTGTCATTATTTGTTAAATCCTAGAAAAAAACTAAAAGCCAAAGATTTTTGTAGTATGTAAGTTTGTCTGCAGTAGGGAAATTGAGCTTACAGTATTTGAATGAAGAAAAAACCTGTGTTAGAACTAACTACTTAAGTTGCAGCATTTTTGGTGTTAATACACATCCTTTTTGCCATTTAATAAAAAGTAATAGGGTGATAATGTAACAGATCACTGAAGAGCTACATCCTCTCCTTTGCTCTTTTTCCAAGCACAGGTCATTTGTTTCACTACTAATTTCCTTAATTACTGTGGTAACCAGTAGCTTTGCTCTGGATGCATGCAGGCTCCACAGCATGCTTAATTGTGTGCCTGAAGTCCTGTACAGCTACAAGGATGGTCAGGATTCCCAAAAGGAGGTTCATAATTAGAGGTCACCAGGTTCAGTCACCACCTAAGCTGAAATAAATGCCTTTCCTAGTGTTTGGTTTCAGTACCCAACTGGAATAAACCCTCTCTTTTGGACTGCTTGAGGAATATTGTCTCATTTTTGGACTCACATGAGGTTATTAATCTTGGAGTTTAGAAGAAATCTGCCAAATTTGGTTCCTTCAAGGGATATGGGCAGATTGGGTATCTAGTAGGGGCTGCAAGTGAGTTTAGACTTGAGTGAGTGCTATGTCAATGGTCTTGTTTGAGAAGGGACAGGGAGAATTAATGGCATGAGTAATTTATTTATTTTTAGATAACTTTGGAAAACATGTAGACAATGCTTTTGGCATTGGGCATCTTAAGTCCTTTGTAAGACATTGTGCTTGTTCTCTTCCTTTTCCACTCTGAATATGAAAATTAGTCCCATTAGCATAGTTCTACTGCTTGCCAAGCAGTGGGAATTGATGTGCACATGGTAGTGCAGACTTGATGGAGTGGTTCTTTAGTCACACTGCCTTAGGTGCAAGAGGCATGAAAAGAAACCTGTTAAAATACTTTGTGCCACATATCGTGAGCACACGTGCTGCAGCATGAAGTAGGAGATAAGACTTTCTCGTTTCCTCTTCTTTTTGAAATTTATGTTTTTCAGTGTGACTGCTCTTGCTTTAGAAATTAGTAAATATTCCCACAGAGTTTAGCTGAAGTTTGATTTACACTAGAGGAAACTACTTGTAGTTGCTGGATCTGACTTCTGTTGAGGCATAAAGAACTGGTTTTTAAATACTAATTTCTTTTTAAATTAATGTAAGAAAATACTAGCATGAACTAAGTGTTTTGAATCAGTGTTTGGTTTTTGCTTTAATTTGTTTGGGTTTTTTTGGTACTTCCTAGGTACTTGTGCTAGTCCTGATTTTGTGCATGTGTCCAATTAACTCTCAATTCTTATTTTTATAGACAGTTACTGGGAAAAGCTTTGGAACCAAAGACTTTCGAGCAGCTCTAGAAAATGGAGTCCTGTTGTGTGAGTGAGTATTGACTTACCTATATAAAAAAACCTTAGGTTAACACCAGTTGGCCTCTTTCCTTGCTGACCTCTGAAATTTTGTGAAGTACCAGAAGTATTTTGCAATAAGGAATTTAAAAAATTTTTTTAATACCTGTTGGTTGTTATGGGAAGTAAAAACAGCTTTCAGACATTCTCTTCCTAGATCTCCAAGTTGCATATGTTGTTCCACATACTTCATGTGTTACTGAGAGGATGGTGCTGATCCTCTGGCCAGCTGATGGATTTTATTGGTTATAATGCCCATGATATCTCTGACTTGTGCAAGGTGGCGTGGCCATAGCTGGGATCAAAGTGCTTTGTTACCCTTGCACCCACTGTTGTTATTTGGGTTTGGGTTTTGTCCTCCATTCCCAGCCCCTGAGTGTAGGTTCTCTAAATCCTGAAAGTTGCCTATTCCTTCCAGAGAATTTACACTCAGAAATTTTCTTTTTAAAAGTACTACAATTCAGAAGTGAACTTTACAAAATTGTAAATTAAAGTCATGCATTTGATTTCATGTCTCTTACTGCTTTCATGGTTACATCCAAGCATCTCAATAATATGGAATCTGTTGAATGTCATTTGGCCTACTTTATAAAAATACACTTTTAAAAAACATCCACGTATTCTATAGATTGATAAAAATAAATGGATTGGGCCTTGGCATAATGTGGAAATATCTTGTCGTATGTGTGCACATGCAGTCCAGATTTCAGTACTTTCTGGACTGACTTAGTTATTGTTTTCAATAGCAAACTCTGACCTCGGCCTGTTTTGGAGTGCTTTCTGTAAAAAACTTCCTTGTGCTTATATATTGTAGGCTTGGCAATAATTGGACTTGTCTGGTTTCGTTGCTAGACTGAGTCAGAGGTGTAAAATGTCCACTCGTCAGGTCTCGTCCACATATCATCTGTAATTGGTTTTGTGCTTACTGGAACAGGTTTCCAGAACTGGAAATAGTGCTAATCCCTTAGTGTTTTAAGGAACCACAGGCATAAATGTCATTAGAACAGCAGTGCAAGAGAAGTCTCATTATAGAACTACCAGGGTTGCTGGTACCACAAATCTTAGTCACTCGAAAATCAATTCAGCCAAGCTAACTTTCAGAAAATATTTGTAAAGGTTCAGTTCTCAGAAATTTTTTCCCATATATATTTTTTCCTTATGTAAGTAAATGTTAGTGGGTATGAATGCAATAAAAATGGTTTATACGTTTAATAAGAAGGTATTTTATTTAGGTATGTGTTTAGTAGGGTTTATGTATTGTATTCAGATGTGAGTTTTAAATAATGTGTTTAAGAACTGGCAGTTAGCTGATACATTCTAACCCTCTGATATCTCTTTGTTGACACTTATTTGGCAAAAGAATTTGAGCCTCCATCTGCCAAATGTAAATCACTTAAATTTATCTGTATTTAATAGTCATATGCAAGAAAAATATCCTATAATTTCTTCAGCTGAGCAGCTTGCCTTGAGGCACACAACTTTCTTTAAAGCAAAAGGTGCCTTGTTATGTTGTACTAAATCATATAACTGTTGCCCTGTGTCATAATTTTAAATTTGACATACTTGAAGTACAAGGAGTGGGTTTTGTAGACATTCAGTAGAAACAGAAAAGAGCAGATGGCAAAAGTTTTTGCATGTCCAATTTTCACCAAAGACAATATAGTGCAAGACCTTAAATAATTAAGACACACTAGAAATGACATTGCCCATTTCCTTGGTTCACCTGTGACATGGCTAATTTAGTCTCCGTGGGTATATTATCTCTGGAGATTGTATATTTGATTTGAACTATAGCTGATAAGACCTATACTTGCACCACATATTCCTATAGCAGTCCAGTTGGTTTGTTTGTCCTACTCAATGACCAAGCATGCACGTTGACTGAATGATCAGTAGTTGACAAAATAAAGCCTTATTCATTTTACCAGATATCTGCACAAATTAGAGGAAGAAATTTGGTTTTCCTGATCATATGCTGCTTCATGTTCTTCAGTAAAATAAATCAAATAAAATTTATTCATGGAAGATTAATAAAGAAAAAGGCAGAGAGATCAACCTTTTTGTTTTCTAGTTGCATCTCAACAGATCACTTCTTTTTGTGTGGAAAAGTCATCAAATGTGTTTTGTTTACTAAATAACTTAGTGCAGT
>NW_008657739.1:42313-47842 GCF_000695815.1 Acanthisitta chloris | reverse complement strand
TCAGCAGCCCTAATTTCTTTTTCTGCAGGCACTGAAAATTGTATCTTCCATTCCAGTGTGTAGGGGTAATGGTGTTTATTTTCCGAATATATTTCCTGATTGAGCAAAAAATGCTTTTTTTTCCCAAATAGTTTTAAACTCCAGGTCTCATTTCTGCATTTGTGTGGGTAGATCACAAAACCTTGCTGATGCTTGGTATGGGGTAAAGGGTCTGGCCAGACAAGCAGCAACAAGAAGGGAGCAAGTCAAAAATCCTTAAAGGTATATAGGCAGATGAAGTCTGCAGGGTGTCCTGAGGTCTGTGTTCTCTACTGATCCCATGATGTAGTGTGTAATTTGGTGAACCACATTATTTCCCAACCTCTGTGACTTAAAACCTGGGTATAAAGGGGCAAGGAATCTTGTGCTTCATCCTCACTACAGGACAAAGTATGCATTTGGACTTCTGTATTCAACAATGATGTGTTAGTCTGTCCTATCTTCTCTGTTTAATTATGAATTTTGTATAAGGAGTGATACCAGGTACAGTCTCTGTTTACTGAGACTGAAAATGACTTGTGCAAGTAAATTACATGTGCCAAAAATGATTGATGCACACAGCATACAGGGCTTGATGGTATTATGAAAAACTGAGTTGATTTCTTACCCTTACAGGAATATTAGTGTTTTCACACTAAACTCTGAAAATCAATATTCTGATATATTTTTCACATCTGCGTCAGAACCTTTTTGTGAGGAAAACCTTGAAATAGGAAGTTTGAGGCTGATTAACATCACCACCCATGTAGCAGAAACACAGATCCATTTCTGCCCACGCCTACCCAGGCATTTTTTCTTTCTCACTTTGCCATTCTCAGAAATCTGTGTGTGTGGCATCTTTGCTTCTACAGTCTGTTGCTTGTCATTTCTTGGAAGTGTTAATAAGTTCAGATCTAATTCATTCAAATCATGTTAAGTTAGGATTGTATGCAAAGTATTTCTTAATAAGCATTGATGCTCATGGTTAAGTAAAGTTGATTATGTAACAGAAAATCATATGACTTTTTTTTTTTTTTTAGTTTGATTAACAAGATTAAACCTGGCATCATTAAGAAGATCAATCGTCTGTCAACTCCAATAGCTGGCTTGGTAAGTAATGACATTGAATCTAATATCTGGGGTGTGACACCAAGTGCTCTTTGTTTTTGATTACCACTCTCTTGCCCACTATTTTTACTTGGTCTTGAGACAAAAACCTACAAAACATTCAAAACTTTAGTTCTATTTTCGTTTCTGTTTAAAATTGTACTGTTTACATATTGTCTTAGACCACAGAGATTGCCTTATCTGTGATTTGGATCTGTAACTTTAATCATTCTGTCACTGCATGAAGCTTCATCATCCCCAGGTGTATCAAGCACTGATAGCTCCTATGCACAAACCTCTGTAGCATTACTTGTCTCTATTTAAAGGCCACTATCCTATTTTATATTCACAAGCCACTTCAGATGTCCCTTTCTTAGGAATGGGCTGAACAGGAAATACTCTGTGAAGTTGCAGTATTTTTAGAACCTGCTTCTTCCCACCCACAGCAAAGCTTAGGTTGCTTTAAAATAACTCCAAAGATGCAAAGATTTTTCATCAGGCTTCAGTTGAGGGATCTGCCAATGTTTTGGCTGTAAGTCACATTGTTGAGGGGGGAGATGTATATAATAATTTTCACAGGAAATTTCAGAGCTTTTCTGTGTGCTGTTTGGACAATTTGCCACCCAGAGACTGTAGGATAAATTTTGTAGCCTTTTAATGTCAGAAGCCCTTTTGTGGGTAAATGAATTCAAAGAATTCTTACTTCATAATTTTTTTTCATTATGAAAACCCTGTTGGCTATGCATATCACTAGGGTGTCTAGGCCATTTAGTCCTGTCACAAGAACTATTGGTCTCTTCTTAAAAGATCTGAGGTGAACAGAGACATGCATGATTCCTGTAACAAATGGAAGATCCCACTTTATCACAAACATGCAATCTCAAAATTTTTTATTTTTTTATTTTTTTTATTTTTTTATTTTTTTTTAGTAGGAGTAGAATGCAAAACTTCTCTAGACACTTATGTTTATATGTTTTAATGGGATGAGCCAACAAAACATTGGCTTTTGCTGGTCAACCATGTAGCTCATTTGAGAATAAGTGTAGTTAACTTGGCTGGAGGTCATAAGATTGGGTTAAATTGGCATATATTATTGCACAAGCTAAGAGCATGCATTTCCACATCAAATGAACACAGAAACTATTAGCTGCCTTTGTCCCAGAAAAGCTCAGGTACTAGGCTTGTGAATAAGGCTGCTGCACATTCTTGTCCTTTGAGGCATACAAAAAAGAATTCAAATGAAACCAAAATCATTCTGGGGAGGACAGCACATTCATTCTATCAGCAGTTTGATTGCCTAAATGGCCTCTGAAGCAGCCATTAGATCCAAACCAGAAAACCATAGGCCAGATTACATTTCTGTGGTGATTTAAGTGTCTTCTTGAATCACTGTTGTAAGAACTCATGTTTTTATATGCTTGCTTTTATTTCCAGAGGCAAAAAATATGAATTATTCCTTTGGTGTGTAGTTTGTATTGTAGCGTATTACTGTTTTTTTAATATTGTTTCTAGTTCCTACAAGTCTTCAAAACTATAGGAGAAGTGAAGGATTCTTGTAAACCAAGGTCACCCAGTGTTATTGTTGTTAAAACACAGCTTAAATATAGTAATTTAGAGAGCTGATGTTTTGTCTTAACCTGTGGAAAAGGTTTTACATAAATAGTTCAGTTTCAGAAGATGGCAATTATGAGGCCTGTGCTGGGATAGTTTCAGAAGATGGTGCTTACAGTGACAAGAGTGGGAGTCTGGTTTTCCCAGACCTGAGAGGAACCTGCTCAGTTATAGTAGCTTTGAAGAGCCCAGCTTTCATCCCAGCATGTAAAACTCAAACATTATGGGGTTTTGCCTTTACAGAAAAACAAACATTGACACCTGACAGGGTCAGGATACTGTGGCTGATGAACCACAGAATTTAGAGATGGAAAGAGCTTGCTAGGGAATTAACTTGCTAGGGAATTGCTTGTTGTGTTCTGGAAATATTTTCATTGCTTGTAGGTTGCTTCTTCCACAAACCTGCTTCTGGTGTTTTCTGTGGCTTCATATATATACTTCTATGGCTCTCAGTTCTGCTGTTTTCAATGTCTTTTAGTCTTGCACTAATTGCAAGCCTTTATGAGATTTAGAAATTACTGTTGGTAGGGAATTTTTGTTTTTTAAACCAGGTGGGAATTTTAATATCAAGAAAGGACAGGCTTTTGCAAAAGCATAAAGAGATTCTGCAACTTTAATTTGGGTCTCAGAAATTCTGTAATGTGAATATCTTCTGAACACATTCTTTCTACAGCTTCTTCATGGTCCTTTAGACTCATGTCCTGAAGTCTAGTTCCAAAACATTTTATCATTGGGCAATTAGTGTCCACTTCTCTCTTGGCTTGTCTGATTAAAAGGAAGAAAACCTCTGTGCTCATGACAGTTTGTGGCAGTCTGATTATCAGAAGGAAACAAATGCTTTTAAAGACATCTTGTTTCTCTCCCCTACCCCCACCTCCCTCTTTGTTTTTCTTCCTCTCCAGGAATTTGTTCAGTTTTGGTTTTGTTCCCTAGGGAGTTAATATATTTTACTTCCATGTAAGTATGTTGTTTAAACATTGTGTTCACTTCAACTGCTTGGCAGGTTTTTTCATCAGTGCAGAAATATAGTGTTGAATAGATGTATTCAGCTGGATCTCCAGAAGGGTTTCATTATATTGTTTCTTTGATTTCATGGTTATTTTGAAAACAAATCAAGTAAAATATTAAGTTAAAAACTATAGGAATAATCAAGCATTCTGTTTCATATGGAATATTGTGTGCTATACTTTTTTTTAGTATTGAATTAGGATGAGGTGCTGCTTTTAATGAAGTAAATGCAGTATTGATTTGCTTGACACTTTACCATAAAATCTAATAGGGACTTTATATTAGAAGGATCACCTGAATTCCAAGCACATCTTTGGCAACTGAAAGTAGGTCTTAGCTTTCACCTTTAGTTTGATTGTACTGCTGTCTAGTGATCTTTTGGGTGTGGATTGCAGTGGTTCAGGTGTAATCATGATGGAATGGAAAAATAAATGCATGTGTTTTGATGATTAAATGCTGAAATGAAACTTGGCATTCAGTTAGCAAAAAAAATGCTTAATTAGTACCAGGAAAAAATTTAAAAATTGATTGAACTTATCCTCTAGTTTGGTATGGCGTGGAAAATCTGGGCTTCAGTTTGTGTGGGAGGGTTTGTTAGAATTCATTGGGAAGGAGAGTTGGATCTGGCCATAACTTGGTATCGATCTAGCAGCTTACTGCTCCAGCCCCACTGCTCCACTTCTTTCTAAGGCATGTGCCTCCCATGGTTTGACTGTGTTTATCTATTTGGTTTTGTTCTACTTTGGAAAAATGAACTGATGGGAGTAGGGCAAGTCCCAGGGTGGTTGCAGAGAAGAAGTGATCAAAGACAGGGGACTGAAGAAATGTCCATACAGCACTTTATGGTGGTTTCCTGGACAGTGAGGCATGCCAGCTGCAGAGTGCAAAGGACTAACTGCAGTTGTAGCTGTAGAAAGTTGCCACTTGCAGGAACTTGATTTTTAACAGCACGTGGCAGATTTTGGAAACAGTGATGTTCCTATAGGTTTCTTGATGGGAGTTAATTGGAATATGACTCTTAGTTTGTTTGCTTTAATTTTGGCCATTTAAAAACTTTGCACTGAAATAGTTTCTGCAAAATGAAAATTCAGTTTTTGATTATATTTCAAACTGTCTAAAACATGCAGTTTAAGTTAAGAGCAGTGCATATGTTTTTCCCAGTACAGCAGAGGCAAGCACACCAGTACAGAGTAGCAGTTTCTGAAGTCCTCAGGCATTTATGGGGGATGTGGGGAAGGGTTAACCAAAAGATCAGAGGATTGTGGAAGCTGAGATTTCATTATGAATGGTAGAGAGTGTGCACTTTCTCACTTAAAAATCCACTTTTCCTGGTCCATACTTGTGTGAAACAGAGATGGGGTTCTGAGGAAATTACTCAAATTGGTAAAACTTGCTGGGTTCAGATCCTGCAAAATGATTTGGCTTAGAGTTCTTGGGGAGTGTGGGTGGTGAAAATAAAGAATGCTTAACAAAAGCAAACCTTTTTTTTCTCAAAAACTACAGAGTTTTCAGTTTGAATCCCAGCATGTGAGATGGTTTGAATATAATCATATGAGGGGGAGGACTTTGTGGTTTGACAACATATTTTCCAACAAGGCTCTGCTGAGAATTTTCAGTGGCAAATCTCTGGCTGCAGTGCCATTGTTGCCCAGAAACCTCCTGTTTCCAACTCAGTTGGCTGAACACAGAGAATCATAAACTGGGATAAAAGTCACAAGACATCATGAGACAGTGGGAAGATGAATGAGTTATGTATAGTTTATGCAAGCTCAACATATCTGTCAG
>NW_008657739.1:14905-42294 GCF_000695815.1 Acanthisitta chloris | reverse complement strand
GGAATAAGTGTATGCTCTGCAGCAAGGCAGAATTTTTAGTTAGGGTCTGTTTCCAGCTGAGACCAGGTGGTGAAGCAAATTCAGAGGTAAGAGTCAGTATCTCCTTTGGAGAGGGGTGGCAAATGGAAACCTTGCTGCCTTGCAATGTACTGATTTGGGCTTCTAAGACCATCTGTCTTTGCTTGCAGCTCCCGTGAGTAAGGTGGAAGTGCAACACTTTGCACTGTGGTTGGGAAGCCTTTGCTCATGTTGGAGACATGAGGGCTGTGGTCATATGAGAGGGCAGAATAGAAAGGTGTTCTGTTTTTAGAGTTGTAAATGAAATGCCATTAGCACTTTGGTTTCAAGCTGGTCCTTCATTTCAAACAAGTAGAGATATTGCTAAGTCAGACTGTCTGTGTGAGTGCTGGATGAATATTAACACAAAATGTCATCTTCCTAAAGTTCTTTAGCTTTGGCAGAGGGTTTTTTGTGAACTTTTGTTTCCCTTTCACACAAGAGAATAAAACTGCACAGCTCTAGGTAGTCCCAGGTTTGAACATGTTCTTCTGAAATACTGTAGAGTGGGGTTTTCTTTGTTGCTGTTCTGGTGGGGAATGAGGGTTCCTTTAGGGTGAAAAGTGTCTTGATACTTCTCCACCCAGGTTTTTTCAAACATTTATTTTCCTGGTTCAACAGGAAACATCCTTCTGACAAGTGCTACTCAAACATTATTGCTTCTCTTTAATGCAATGTAATATAACCCCACTGCATTCTATGATGTACTTATTTAATGTATCTGAGGGTATTAATATCACTTGCACCAAATCAACCACGTCAAACAGTGAGGGAGAGACACTTTGTTACTTAGATCATTGGCATGTACCTTTTAAACCAGGAAAGTAGGGAATAATAAAGGTGAGAAGAGAGAAAGGAGGAGAAAGCAAGCTATAGTAAAATAAAACGGGAGATAAAGACGGGGTGGAGACCATAAAAAACAAAAATATTTTTCTGAGCCTTTGTGCCTAACACTTTGCAAACCACGGAACCGCCCTGGTACTTCCTTATCTCTTGTCATCAAGGAGTGCTGGCCAAAATTTCCTTTTCTGTGGGAAAATTTTCTTGACAGGGTGGTGGTGGTTTTTTTGTTGGTTTTGGTTAGGGGTTTTTTTTGTGTGTATGCATTGCAGGGGAATGGCATGCAGATGACATTTTAACTTTATTGCAGGACACTTTCAAAACAATTTTTCAGGTAAAATCCACATTTGGACAGATTACTTCAGTTATGTTTTATTTAGAACTTGGCTACAAAATTCCTTCTCTAGATTACTTAGAATCAAATTAGTTTTGTTTCCCACTTAAATTTAAAAAAATCCAATGATATATGAGAGGTTTTAATTTCATTGAAAATAAATTATTTTCTTTTTCAAAGCTCCTCTACTTCCAAAGTTCATTCCTTCATGTTGATTATCCTGACTATTTTCTCTTGATGCTCTCCTCCTTGTCTTAGTATAGCCTTTATATGAGTCCATGCTCTCTTGCATTATATATTTTTGTTTAAATAAGTATTCATTTTGTGTTAAACTCCTGCTCTGTGAACTTGACTAGGATGGGCTACATTAGTAATATTCATAGTAACTTCCCTGATATGAGAAATTGAGTATAAGAGAACCTCTTCTTTCTGTTCTTCATGAAGAATGAGGAAGGGTAAACACATGGACTAAGTTACATAAAAGCTGCTTTTGCTTTGCTTTGCTTTGCTACCAAACACCAAAAAAATTGACTTAAACCTGCTGGTTGTGGAGCAACTAAGTGTCCAAAAATGCTGATAAGAAATAACCTTGTATATTTCGCTCAAGATTTGATTAATGGGCTGATAAGCATTTGATGTACTGTTTGCTTGTCTGCCGTTTTGTTTTTTCAGCAATGAGGGAGTAATACTGAGTGACACGGAGCATTGCTATTTCTTCTGAAGGCTTAAGTCACCTTTTTGAAGAGTAACAGAACACATCACAGCTAATGTGGTGGCTGTGGGCTCTGCCTTGAGTCCTGCCTCCATCGCCCTCTCCCATGGCTGACCTGGGTCATGGGATTTCAGTTTGTCTGTGGCCTGTACATTCAGAGGTATGGGGGGAGTGCATATGCAGCCCTGCTGCCAAGACTGAAACTGCGTAAGTCCTACTTGCTATCTTTCACCTGGAAGCTGATTAGTCTGGTATTGCTTTTCATAAGGCAAGGCTCAAGATGATAAATGTATTTTGCTGAAAAGTTGGTAATTTCAAGGTGTAAACAAAATCATTGCCGATTTTCTGGATGAATATGCTCAGCAAGTTGTTGGAGAATTTAGACAGAAAAGTATTTTGAGAGACTTATTATTTGGCATAGTCCTTGGTTACATGAGTGGAAATTTTTGTTTTGCAATAGCTGTTGGTGTTTCTTATGACTGAAATTCAATGGGTTTAAAACTGGAGAAGAGAGGGAAAGTGAGTGTGGTCTGACCAAACTAATGCCCTGCATCAAATGAGCTCTCCTTTATAAGGCAGTTTTTATCTTTAATGCAGACTCAGGAGCACTTTGGATCACAGAAATGAGGCCAGGTTCCTCTTTATAGTACTAGCTCTTCTTGTTCAATATCCTTCTTATGCTGCAGATAATAAAATTTCCCAGAACTGTTATCTACCTTTTTCATCTGGGAAGTCAGAGTTTTGTGGGAAAAGGGAAACATTGTACCTATATTGAAAAAGGGTAGTAAGGAGGACCCTCTGAACTACTGACCTGCACACCACACCTCTGTGCCTGGGGAGATCATGAAACAAATCCTGCGAGAAGCTATGCTAAGGCACATGGAGGTGATTCAGGACAGCCAGCATGACTTTACCAAGGGCAAGTCCTGCCTGACCAATCTATTGGTCTTCTATGCTGGAGTAACTACATCAGTGGATAAGGGAAGGGCTATGCATGCCAGGTACCTGGAGTTCTGTTAAAGCCTTTGACATAGTCCCCCACAAAATCCTTCTCTCTGAATTGGAGAGAGATGGATTTGGTGGATAGACTGTTTGATGGACTAGGGAACTGATTGAATAGTTGCATAGAAAAGGTAGTGGTCTATAGCTCAAGTCCAGGTGGAGACTGGTGATAAGTGATGTTGCTTAGAGGCTCTTATTTGGAACAGTACTGTTTAATGTCTTCATCAATGACACAGACAAAGGGATGGAGTGCAGCTTTGGCAAGTTTGCACGTGACACCAAGTTGAGTTGTGTGGTTGACATGCCTGGGGGACATGATGCCATCCAGAGGGACCTGGACAAGCTTAAGAAGTGGGCCCATTAAAACCTCATGAGGTTTAATAAGACCAAGTGCAAGCTACTGCACCTGGGTTGGGGTAAACCCCCAGTATCAGTACAGGACAGGGCATGAAGGGGTTGGGAACAGCATTGCTGAGAAGGACCTGGTGATACTGGTGGATGAGAGGCTGGACATGAGCCAGCAATGTGCATTCACAGCCCAGAAAGCATATTGTATCCAGGACTGGATCAGAAGCAGTATAGTCAACAGGTCAAGAGAGGGGATTCTGCCCCTCTACTCTGCCCTTGTGAGACCCCAGATTGGAGTACTGTATCCAGCTCTGGGGTCCTCAGCACTAAAAGGGTATAGACCTGTAGGAGCAGGTCCAAAGGAGGGCCATGGAAATGATCAGAGAGGTGAAACACCTCCCCTGTGAAGACAGGCTGGGGGAGTTGGGGTTATTTGGCCTGGGAAGAGAAGGCTCTGGGTTTCAGTATTTAAAAGGAGGTTATAAGAACAATAAGGGCAAATTGATATATCAGGGACTGTTGTGATAGGGCAAAGGGTAATGGTTTTAAACTAAAAGAGGATAGAGTTAGACTAGATATAAGGATGAAATGTTTTTACTGTGAGAGTGGGGAGACACTGGAACAAGTTTCCCAGACAGGTGGTGGATGCCTCATTCAAGGTCAGGCTCTGAACAACCTGATCTAGTTGAAGATGTCCCTGTTCACTGCAGGGAGATTGCATTAGATTGTCCTTAAGGTCCCCTCCAACCCATTCTATGACCCTGTGTTATTAGTCTGAGAAAGTATCTTTTCACCTGGGAGTTAACACAGCAAGGCATTTCGAATGTAGCCATCAAACAAAGTGTGAAAAAAAATTCTTGCTTCATGAGTTTTAGTAAGATTCTGTCAGTGCTATGAAAAATGCTATTGGAAATTGGTATCTGTCTTTCCATTGGCAACTGAAACTTGTGAATTTTACATTACTTCAAACTCCTAAGCAGGTGTTGCATCAACTTTGGGAACATGATGGACTCTAACTCTGAGATAAAACTCCTGCTTAAAAAAAATACCCAAACAAGTTATGACATTTTTCAGTCTTTGTAAGTTTATGAAGCATTTTAGAAATCTAATTGTTATGCTTAAGAAGATTTTAGGGCAAGTCTTGCTTCTTATGTAAAAAGTTTTTAAAATGCTAGATCTTGGAGTACTTTGCAAAGAGCTCTTTACCATTGTTTCTGTTCTATAACTAAAGATAGTGTGGTTAGTGGGAGTTGCAGTGGCTTTCCTGAGGTTAATCAGCTGATCAGAGTAGGATAGAGGTGAAATTTTGACTCAATCCAGTTCTCTCATACTCTAGACTGTGAATCAAAAAAAAAAAAAAGAAAATTAGCACATGTCAGGAGCAATGCAAGACCTGATAGCAGTGTATGTGGAACTACAAATCACTTCTGGTACTCCTTCTGTTGTCTGATGGGAAAGAGGAATGTGGCTTATATGGAAATACGTCTGTTAGACAATTAAGAAAAAAGGGTTGTGTGCTAGAAAGGAAGTATGGTTATTAATAGTTAGAGATGACATTGTTCTGTAGTCTTTCAATGGCTGATAGTGCGAGTATGTAATCTCAGCAGTGGTTTACTGATGTTTCGTGCCCTTCTTCTTGAAAACATATGGTACATTTCAGCCTTAGCTCTGAATTTCCTTTAATTGTTTTCTGTTGCTGCCTAAACACTTTGAAATGCAGGGTGTGGGGAAAGAGGAGGCTGATGCAAACTCTTTGTGACATTTTTAGTAGCTGCTCAAGACATCGATAAGGCAGAATGAAACTCAGACACTTGGTTGAACTTGACAGGTTTTAGGTGGGTGATGATGAAGTAAAATGTATCTAGGAGACGTAAGTGGGCAGAAATTGTCTGGGTGCAGACCCCAAGAAATGGTGGCTCAGGTATTTGCCCTGGCCTCTTGTCAGGAGGCATTAAGTGCTGTGCCTGTTGCTTGATCTCTGTGAATCAAAAGCAGTATTTTGGGATGCTTTGAATGAGATCACATCTTCCAAATCGATGCTTTCAGTGTGTTACTGGGATGGGATGTCAATATTCTAATTAATTAATTATATTTTAAAAATCTTGTCAGCTGACTGTAAATTAATATGATTGGGAGCAAGAACTTTCTAATACAGAAAATTTTCAGCCCTCCTCCTGCTCTAAACCAAAGCTCTGAAAAGGTATGACCCTTTTTGCCTCAACTTGCTGGCACTTAACAAAATAAATAAATATGGTTGCCAAATGAACTGCAGAAGATTTCCAGTTATCAACTCAATCAGCTGTAGTCTGTGGTATACTCTGTCATTTGTGTGCTATTTTTACTTCCTTAAGCAACTGATGACTGTTTCTGTGTTTGCAAAGAAACGTTCCTTCCTAACTGGAAAAAAAATGTCAACCACGTAGAAAAAGTACACACCTTAACTCATACTTGTGACATTCATAATCTGATTTCTCCTGCCTTTGCCGAGGAGGTGCAGATTTCAGATTTCTTGCAGTAGTCAGTGTTTACCTATTAAATTTTCAAAAGATGGATGCTACAGTAGTTTGAGGTATTTTGTTGTTTTCATTTTTATTTTTTTCCTCTGGCTTGTCAGACGGGCATTGATGTATGGTGTTTAAAATTCATGGCACTTTCAAAGAAAGTAGATGTTAATTGCAGCGGTGATGACTGTTTCTGCAGTATCAGTGCTGGAGCTGTACAGCTATGCTATTCACCCTTCTGTTTGGTACAGAACCCTCATACCACATCTTTCAGCGCCTGTCTGAACGCCTCCGTGCCCATGTGCATGTGCTGAATCACCCTCCTCCAGTAATGAATGTAAAAGAACTATTAAGTACGATGCCAGCACCAAATGCTGTTGAATGCAGGGTGGTGAGCTGCTGCTGCAGCTGGGGTGACCAAGTTTGTTTGCTACAGGGTGGGGAGGGACATGAGGAAGCTTGGCACTGATGCAGGAGTTCAGGTGGGCTGCAAGGCAAATCATCTCCATACCCACTCATTGATCTGGAGTGTTGGGAAAGCTTCTCTACAGCATAGAATTAAGCCCATGTAGGGCTGCAAGGATTAAATACAGTACTAGGATGCTACTCCTATTAAGTGCCAAAAGCTGTCTGGCTCTTGAAGGAAGCAAAGTTAGAGGACTTCCAAACTCACTTTTAGGAAAAATGTAGTACTAAATGATAGTCTAGAAGTCACAGGGTACATGAATTGAGGATCTGAGGCTCTGTTTCAAGCCCTGTGTATAGAGGGGCTGAATTCTATCTATATCAAATTGTTAAACTGTGTGAGCAAAATGAGGAAAAAACCACTTGTGTGTACAAATAAAAAAAGTGGTGTGGAGGAAGAAAACATGCTCTGCCAAAACTTTGCTTCAACAACAAGAGGTCTTTACTTCTTTTATTACTCATTAGGCTTCAGGGGAGTTTCACCTTTAAGTGGATTACTGTCATTCCAGTTCTGTGTAGTGGGGTGACTTGGCGCTGGAGTATTTAACACACTTCACTTGCGAAGTCTGTTTTGTATAAACTGTTTGGGGTGTAAAGCACATAACTTTTTTAAAAAAAGTTTTTCCCCTGACTTTGATTGGAATGTAACTAACTGGTGGGAAAGTTAAGACTTGTCTAAACATGGAAATAGCTGGTGATGGTTGCTGCATACTGACTTTCCAAACGTATACTTTCTTTCGAGTAAGAATGCCTGCAAGTGGGTGAGCTCTATCAACAAGGCATGTCTGCCAACGTGCTGTACTTTTGCCCTTCTCCATCCCAGTTGGCCTTATATGGTAACAGTGACATCCCAGAAACACCTGCAGTTTACAACCTGATATTCACTCTTATCAATAAAAGGCTCCTTTGGTACACATTGTTGCCGTAATATATGGCTGTAATGTCATAGTGAAGGTTACGCAGTAGCATGGTGAGAGACATGGGCCTGAGAAGGATTAAAGACAGTTGGTCCTTTCTTATGTCAGGCACCTCAAAAGCTGTCAACTCAGAAGTCCTGTTTCAAAAAATCCTCAAACAAACCCACATTAATTTCTGTTGTGTGTTTTCCTTAATCCTATTACTCCTCTTGGAAAGAAACTGTGGAGCTCAGTGCTGCAAGAAATTCCAGGCAATGAAGTGAGCTGGGCAGAGATTTCTTCTGCTGGCCTATTACACATAGTGATGGGCAGTGTCAGGAGTTGAGTAACAAATTCTGGGGAAGATCCTTCAGCACACACTTTGGTCTTACAGAGGTCCATGACCAGCTCTGGTCATGGCAGATGGATTTGGGGTTTGGGGGATGGATGGACCTTTTTGTCCAAAACCAGAATGATTCTTTACCTAAGGCTTCTTCCAAATGTGGTTTCCATAATGGTTGAACCCTGAGTATCTCAAATCACAATGGTGAAGGGGAATGTTTCTCTTCCTGGCTAATCTACAGTTATTGATACTGGCAGCACTAAGGCAATGGGAAAGTTCATGCAGAAAGTTTAATTCTTGAAGCAGGAGCACCTGCTTTTTGAAAGGAGAGCTGGAAGTGAATCATTAAAGATTTAGTATTGTAATCATGCATAGAGCTGGAGCAGGGAATCCCTCTGTCAAGGATCGCAGTAATTTATTATTTTACCCAATGTGGAAAAACAACGAAGGGTGTGCAGAGGGGAGTGGCAAAGCAATTAGCATGGTTTCTGATCTTTGGCCAACACAGTGCTCTGTGCACTCTGTTATAGGTGGGATAATTTACTGAACAGAAGCCCTGAGGTCAGTCTAAGTCAAACTAAGTCTGCAGGATGATTGTTTTAGTTACTATTTTTAGTTTTGGGCCGAAAAAGGGAGGGGAAAGAGCAGTATATGCATTCTATCCACTCCTGCTTTCAGTTTAAGAGTGAACTGTTAGCAGCCTTCAGAGAATATAGAGAGCAGTAGGAGCTAGGATCACAATCTACAGATGGGATGAGTGGGTGGTGGCCACCATGCATCCTGACATCCAAGGCCAAGGTGGTAATGGGGAGTTCCTGGCTCCCAGGCCTGTGGTCAGACCACACAGTTGGTGTTCAGCCCTACTCCCTGCTATCCTCTCACCCCTTCTGCCCCCACCCACAGCCAGAGCTAATAACCGAAACGTTCCTCCGAGGAAGAGCAAGTTACCTGACTTGTTCAACAAGCTTCTGCTGTAGGTTTCTTTCCTTTTACTCCACCTCCGAATATAAACAATGCGTACCTGTGCGGTGATGCTGCTGTAAAATGTAGCTCTGAGTTCTGTATTAAACTGATTTGAGCCAACTTGAGTGGCCACTATAATGCTGTGTCCATGAAAAACATTTTTTACTTTTTAATGGAAATAGCCCTTACTTGAGGGAGTGATGGTTCCAATAAAAGAGGGTTTGTCATGAATGCAGAACTGAAGGAGAAAATGTAAGCTTTCAAGATGACTCCAAATGTCTTCATAAATGCAATACTAAGAAAAATGCCTGTTAAATATGATCTATTCAGTCTCTCTTCCTAAAATGTCAAAAGCTTTGTTGCTAGGCACTGTGGGTATTGGGTGGTTTCTTTTGTTTGGTAGTAGTGGTGGGTTAAATTTTATTTTATTTTTTTATTTTATTTTTGGAAGCTTGGAAATGTAAAGCTACAACTGGCACCAAGTCATGGTCTGGATGATGCTATTCAAGCTCTAGTTTGCATTTAGTGCAAATATGCTTCATGGTCCTGCAAGCATAGGGTGCTATCTCATTCTTTCCCCTCATAATCTGGAAAAAATTCCCCTAAAATCCTGGGCCGCCTCCAAAAAAAAACCCCAACAAAACCAACACACCACAAGTCATCGTGTCTGCCCCCCAAAAAAGCCCAAAACCAAACTATAACTTGAATAGCAGTAGAAATAAGGGCTTTGACTAAAACAGTGGGTATTTGCATTAGAACAGGAGACAGCCTGGAGCACTGTCTTCATCTACTGGCCAATGCAGCCAGGGAAAACAGAAAAACATTACGCTAATTAAATTGTTTTTCTCCCAGTTGCCAAGTGACTTGAAAGATGTGCCATAACTTGTATGCCTACAAGATCTTGCTGTGTTTTGGTGCATGTGTAGGGCTTCAGAGAAACAGTTAACTAGAGAGAAGACAGGCTTACCACACAGCATGACTGCACCCTAAAGAAAGCAAATGTGTTTGCACATTTGTTTGAATTAATATTCCTGTCCCACCCAGATAATTGTGATAATGAGGGGTTTATTTTTTTAATTAAATTGCAGCTCAAATACAGAAGCTGAATTTAGTGTGATGTTGCCTGGCATGTAAGTAGTCAAAATAAGATGGTATTTACATGCTCTTATGTGGAGACCTCTTAATTACCTTTCATTTCATAGATTTGGTTTTTTATACTTTTTCTATTTTACACAGTGTCCCTCCTGAGGCTGGTCGCTTTGGGTTTTCTTTTCCCTACCTAAGGTCAACGTTTTCTTGACCCTTTTTGCATCTTGACTTTTGTCTTTTCTCTCACTTTTCTGCTGCTCATGCTAATTTTTTTCTGGTTTGGAAGTGCTTTTTTTTTTAATCTGGGTTTTTTTTTTTTTTAGGTGTGGAATGACCTATGTATTTCCCCACCACCAGCAATTCACCAGCACTCTGTCCTTCTTTTCAGCTTCTTGCCATGGTAATATACATTAGGAGCTGATTACAGATGCAACAGAGAACCACTGCTGACTGCCTTGATTTTTTTTTTTATAGGTTACTCTTTAAAATGACTATTTTTTTTGTGTCCATATTCTTGTGTTTTCCCATACAGTGTCTGGCTTCTTTCTTCTTTGCAGTCTGGAGGACAGTGATAGGAGCCCTGCAGTAGCAGCCCTGCTCCTCCCATCCCATTCACCTGCCTGAGGTGCACAGCTCTGGTGCAGCCCCTCTGCCTGTTGCCTAGGAGCAGATGCAGCACTGAGGACCAGCAAGGAAGGATGAAAGACTCAGGTCTTCCCTCTCCTGTTGTCCATGAGGTTGCAGGGGTGAGAAAGGCAACCCTGCTTTGCTAGGATGCTGGAGGGAGGCTGTGCATGACCACAGTCTCATTTTCAGTATTGACATGACATCTTGACTCCTCAGTGTTGGTTAGAGGGAGATGCTTTAGCAACAGGCAGAGGGAAGGTTTTGTGTCTAGTGATGCCTCAAGAGGACCACAAAGGCAGGCACATAACTGAAAGTGTATGGTATTGTTTGTCATTGCCCCGAACAACAGCATTTGAATGCCTGCTCGTGCATGATCTGCTTCCCACTAGCAGTTCCATCTCTCCCTCTCTTTGCAGAGCTTTTGGGTGTGGTTCACTTTGAAGTTTGAGGCCAAAATGAAGTATTGAGTGGTAATAGCTCTACGTAGTCCGTGTTCTATGTTGTGCCTTTAATGTAAGTCTGTAGAGCATGTGGAAAACCCAAGTTGTGCTGGGAACATCTGAAATTCTCTGCTGCTTCATCATGCACACCATTTGGGGAAAAAACCCAGCCCTTTCCACAGTCTCATTCTAACCTCCCCACCACCTCTCACCAAAACACTTACAAGTAGTAATAGCATACCAGAAATGAACTACACTTGAATTTTGTGGTTAGGACTTCAGGATTTATTTTTGTTGTGATTTAAAACCTGTAATTCTGTGATGCTAATTCCAACTTCAGATGCTCAGGGAAATGCACTGATTGAGCTCTGTTAATAGCATGAACAAAAATAGACTAGATTATTTTATCCGTATTACTCTATTAATGGTCAAAACCTTGTTTTCTGCAAAAATGTATTTGATCTGCCTGACTGTGAATCCTTGTGATTGGACTGGGCAGCTCTTCTCTCCCCTTGTGGTTTTGCTGCTCTTGTACTGGTAGATGGCACCAGTATTACCTCTCATGCTTCATTTTACTGGTATAACAGAATTAAATTCTCCAGTTTTCATTTTATTAAGTCCTTTGTCTTCCCTCATCCTCATAATCCTTTTTCTCTGATACTCTGCTAGCTCGAATCTTTCTTAAATTTAAATATCCTGCCCTCATTTACAGACATTGGGAACACCTCAGTGGCAGAAAGGGATGATGGACCCAAGTATGAACCATTTTTTCTTAAGCACATCACTTCAGTGACATTCGTCTACTGGTCATAGGCCTGGTGTGTTATGCTTCTCTAGGCTTTTGATTTCTGAATGTTTAAAAATAATCATTTTTCTGAAGTATGATGAAATTCAGATGGCAGTGTACCCTTTGAAGCTGAAGTGGTAGCAACTAGTAGTCTTATTAAAGTACAGTTACATTGGTAAAAGGAATAGTGTAATGACTTCTATATTTGAGTACATTAATCACTGAAAAATGTTCCTGTTCACATTTCTAATGATAAATCTAATTGCAAGGTTGATAACTTGTCATTTTTTTTCTGCTTATTTCTGTGGTGCTATTTAAAATTCATCTTCACATTCATTATTCTGGTAGAGTTTAAAATGGCTGCTAGCTATTTTGAGACCTGTAGCTTTGCTAATTTACTATGATGATTAGGAATGGTCAAGAATAGCTTGACAAGGACAGTATTTAGAAGTGCTGATTTGATCAAATGATACCTTTTTGTGTCAGTATGCAAATGTGAGCAAGAGCTTGGGTATCATCTCTTGATGGTCTGAGGGTCATTTCCTGGCCTTGACCAGAGGAGAACTGGACTTGGGGCAGTCACTTGCAAGATGGCATGTATGATCAATCTGCTGATGTGGGAGCTGGGGGGAGGGAGCTCTTGAACCATGTTTTATCATGCACGTGAACACCATGACTAGCTGTGTTCTGCCTCCCGCATTTTCTCCCCTTGCCTCTGACCCCACTTCTTGTAGGTCTTGACTCCTGCTGGTGATCATGTTGTCAGGGTCTGTAAGTGTTATTTATCAGGAGGCTGATGCTTGATTGGTTTAATTGCTGAGATACTTTCAAAATTATTTCTCTCATGTGTTTGGTGGTTATGCAGCCAAGCATCCTGAGGAATTCCTCTGCTTTGTTTTTGCTTCTCTGAGGGTGTAGGCAGCACCTATTTCTCTAAATCTGAGTCTTCTTCCTTGTTTATGTGCACAGTGTGCACATTCTCTGCAGTTCAGTTGGCATAACCCATTGGTTTGGGAGTTTGCACTGAGTTTTGGCCATTGGTCAGATCAATTGGACCATGCTGCCTTCAGCAGCATTGGTGTCACTTCAGTTCATGACCTTGCATCTACTCCTTCCTTCTGCTCTGCTGCTTTCTTGTTTTGCTGTATTTACCAGTTTCTTTGAGTCTCTAAGCCTCTGAACACTGACATGGTAGTTGTTGTTTAACAAGTAGTTCCTCTTCTCACAATGGGACTGCAGCCAATGGCCTCTTTGTGTAGATGAAATGATGCCTTTTCAAGTCCTTGGGGTTTTGGTACTAATGTGACAAATCATAATTGAGTAAAGTTGATACATCTAGCCACTTTCCCCATGTTGTATGGCAAGGAAAAAATGGCATTGCATGTAAAGGAAAAGTAAATGCCCCTTCTGAGGCAATGCCCTGCAGCATGAAGCTCTCTCTCTACATTGGCCTTATGTGCAGGCAGTCCCCTGGGCACTGCAGAGGCTAGTGTACAGGCAGAGGTGAGGCTGTGTGTCTTCCATCCTTCCCAGATCCCTCTTCTCATCTGTCACCATATCACTGTCATCATGCCACATCCTGCTGCAGCAGGGCACATGGCACATCATGCATCAGGCTTTGGGGCATAGCCTTCATGGTGTGACACCTGGGATCTTTTGGATGTGGTAGCATGGAGCCCGCAGCCTGCATAGGGAATACCTTGTTCAAATATTTTCCTAGAATGAAGCCGTGTTTACAGACTGATAAGGAATACTAGGATCCCAGGGACCTTCAAAACAGAAGATTGTGGAGTTTCTTGAATGTGTTTTACTTTCTAAAGTCTATATTAGAAGCAGCTGTTTTCCCTGTCCATTTGTAATAGATCTAAAATGAAGGAATAGTTGTTATAATTAGTGATTATGCATCCAAAAAAAGAGTTGAAAGTGTATTAAATTGTTAAAGCAGAGCTTTTCCATACTATGAAACTCTGATACCAGTACCTTGACTTAGTGACAGGGCTGTGTGTAGCTTATGAATTAAGTAACTTTGTGTACCTTTCCCTTTGGCTTCCAGCTGAAGGGAACAAGTGCGCAAGAGGGCACATTCTTTTGTTGTTGATAGCATTCCGCCTTAACGAGAAGGAATTTCTTGCCTACTGCCTATTGTTTATGAAGTGGAAAGAGATCACAAGTTGTGTAATCTCTATATATATCGTTGGTTTTATTATTTTTTAACGTTTCTCTTGCACTTCCGTTGATCCTGCAGCAGGTGCAGCAAGTGGGTGCTGCACCTATATTTTGTTACAGATTGGTGTGAGGCTGGGGAGGGGGGAGCAGGGGCGGGAAGGGGAGGAACTCAAAGGAGAGAAACTCCCCCCCCAAGTAAGGCAGCAGCAGCCCTGAATGCAGTTTGGTGTCTGTCTCTCCAGAGCTTTGCTCAGCAACCAAACCCAGACTCCAGGTGCAGTATTCTCTCATCGGTCTGTGAGCTTAGAAACAGCTCGTCCCTCCTCTTCTTCCTCCCCTGCCAAGAGTTTCTGGGTGATGAATGTCAGTAGCTGGAGTTATTTTTAAAGGCAAGAGGTGAGGCTTGTCGTGCAAAGCTAGGAAGAGGGCGTTTGTTTGCTGAGCAGAGCTGACATCAAAGTGGAGATTGCTGCCTACTGGCTCACCGCTGCCTTATGCCAGGTAATCTTTAACGTACCCCTCAGTCCCTGAGATCAGAACCAGCCTCCTGTGTGCATGAGAAACGACCAGTGTTTATGATCCAGAAGATTGCTTTTTCAGTATTATTTACGTGAGCTGGACTTTGACATTTAAAGGCTCGCACTAATCATCTTGCAAAACCTGCTTAGTGCTTTTAAGTAAGCAACTGCTTTCTACTTCTCTTTGCAGGATAATATAAATGTTTTTCTGAAAGCGTGCGAAAATATTGGACTGAAAGAAGCTCAGCTTTTTCACCCGGGAGATCTTCAGGATTTGTCCAATCGAGTTACAGTCAAGTGAGTTTTGTGGTTTTGTTTTCTCCTTTCCCTTCTCCCTCTAAGCTGTTTCATGGTCTTTTTTTTTTTCCTTAATGTTTGCCTATGGAAAATTCTTCTTTTAGTCTGGTATGAGCAGCTCTGAATACTATGGTGAGAATTTAAGCCTTGTTAGGACTAGTAGATAAGATTTGCAGAAATGTAATTTAAAAAAATGTATTATTATAATACTTACCTTGTAGGCAAACTAATTGTTAATGAATATTTACATCATTTATTATGAGGTGGAAACTGTTCAGGTTATTTTAGACTCAGGGAAAAATCAAATCTTAAATGATACCGAAAGCATCACTTCTCTTTATGCTTTGAGATTACTGATGTAAAATCTGAAAGGCTGAGATGGTACTTCTGATACTTATCTGAATGGATTTGAGGCTTAGGTAAAGTGTTCCTAAAGGACCACTGGTCTTGCCACTCCAGATATTGATCAGTTGCTTGTCACTGAATGTCACATCCCCATGTGTATGTGTAAGAGTAGAAATTCAGTACTGAATAAAAGAAGAGTAACTGTCATATGTACGGAGAAAAGAGTTTTCCTGTGAAGCAACAGTGGTTTGGTCCTGAAATATAATTAGTGAACTCTCATATTCCAGGACTGCTGTGTCTCCTATTAAAATTTTTATAATCAGTTTGAGAGGTTAAGATGGGACTTGATTGTATAGACAGGGATTTTAATATAAATGTCATGTCATGGCAAAAATCATCCTGGGGCATCTTGCTCTGTTATAGTATGAACTGGTTTTATTATGTGGTACAAAGGATGAAAGAAAAAGAAAAGCTTTAGTGAGTTTTGCTGAAAACCTGTTAGGTAGAACATTAAGTATTGATTCCTGTCTTAAGTTACCAGTTTTATTGAAGAGGAACAGACAGTAATCCTTCTGTAAATACAAGGGGAAAAATATTGTGAAATGGCATGTAACTGCTTTAATTAGATAGAAATATCTTGTAGGTGGATCGGGCGGGAGCGTGTTGACATGCTCTCTGCCTGGTTTCAGAATGAAAGTTCATACTGTTTTGAGGTCTGATACATGAGATGGCAATGTGTTTTCCAATCTTTGACTCATACCCGAAACGTAATTTCTCACTAATCTGGTGTTTAGGGACTTGGCATCTTTCCAGGATGTTGGTATTCTCTCTGCTGGTTCCTACGTCATGCCAAAAGCCAGAGGGTTGGTAACTTCTGCCATGCTTAAATTATCCACAAAGACCTTGCTAAATATATTTTGATGGAGGTTTGCTCCAAGGGTAGAGCTGAGAAGGGTTGGAGGCGGTCAGGGGCTGGTCTTCAGCGGTGTCAATTGTGGCAAGCTGAAACCCTGGGGAGGTTGGGTTAGCAAGCTGTTGTGCAAAGTATGTTGTCCAACTCGTCCCCACATTATCCGTGGCGCCCAAGTGAGGTCAGTCATGAAATTCATCCAGTGCATCTGTAACTGGGGGTTTCTGGGGTCCTTTCACACTCAGTTCCCTTCCCAGCTCTTTAAGCAGAGAATGAGGCTGGAATTTGAAGTTGTCACAAGGCAATGGGTTTTATATCATACCCACTCAGCAATGGTTTAATTAGTGTTTTACAAAAAAGGAGATGTAACTATCGAGTACTTCTTATGGGCAGCAATGCAGGGGGTCTGGGTTAGAGCCAAAAGAGCTGCCAGCCATATAGCCATGCTCTTTTAATCTGTTTCAGCATAAGTTTGATTTTCCACATGTTATATATCATATGATAGTCCCACAGTGTATATAAAATGCTTACAGAGTAATTCAAAACTTCTGTATCTGAGCATGCTGTAAAGTGGTATCCTAACTAGCACTTTTTGATGTGTTTAGGAGGTTTGAGAGGGATGGGGGAAGAAGTTTTATTCCAACAAATGAAGGAAATAAGTTACAAGAACACAACTCTCCCCATTGAAAATTTAATTGTAGAAATAATTTGATTACCCAGAGGGCAAGCTAGTCTTCTGAGGGTTTTCAGAGAGAGTTATATGTATCAGGAGAGATATGCTGTCTGATCACAAATTTTATCTGATGTGTCTTTCTATTATTTAATAGAAATAAGCAATTTCATACATTCAAGCTGAATTACAAGTGTTTTCAGAACTTCTACGATGCCAGGCCTCAGAAAAGGGGTACTATTTCATGTCTTGCTTTCATGTTGCCCTTTGTTAACCTTAGTTTTATAATTAGAAGTAAATAATATTTTGTCACAAAGAAGGAAAACTTTTATCTGCTGACTTTATAAAAAAAATTGCATTTAACCTTTGGCTTTCTAACATTCCTAAGCAAATTCATTTTGCTACTGCCACCTGAGGCTAATTGCCCACATATTAAACCAGCTGCGATATGTTGTATGGGATAACATTAACGTGTGCCTGAAGCAGTGTGTATTTTGACACCACAGCAGCACTGCTGTGCTCTGCTGTTGTACCACCATTAGCACATGCTCTTTATCTACCTGAAGTAGACTAAATAAACTGTTGTTTAGAAATGTCAGCTTCACAGGCTGGAATGGCAGAGATCAGGGTGCTGGTAGGGTACATGTATGTACTGTCAGGCATGAAAAGGTGCCTGATTTGCCTTGGATGTGGAAAACAGATAAGAGGAAGGTAGCATTAGAAGGGTGGGTCTGCTTCTGTTGCTAAGGAGGACATGAGAGCTGTCATCTTATGTCAGAACAAAACCAGTCTCTCATACTGGCTGGGAGGTTGCATCTCTATCCCTGTTGAGCTTCACCTTCTGTAGACTTGTTTAATTGATCTGGCAACTCTGGTTCTGAGAAGGTCCTCAGGAGGACCACCTACCCCTTGAGAGGGATGAGCTTTGTGAGGTGTTCATCTGTTCCTCCTGTCTCTGCTGCCTGGCAGTTATGTAGTATCTCCTTACCTTGTGGGAAGTCATACTCCCTCAGGCTGTTGACATCTCAGGCTGCCATCCTATCCCACCTGGGCAGGCTCCCTTCCCATCAGGAAAAGTTATTTTCTCTTTGTAACTTATTTCTGGGCATGCTTTCTGCCTTTCACTGTACCTTTGCTGATTGCACTTCATCTAATCAACAACACCTTGAAACCATTCAGACACACCAAACTCTTTATTTGCTATTGTGTCACCTGAGTTAAGGTAAAGACCTTCTGTTCCTCATTAACAGAATCTGTGCTAAGAAAATAATTTTTCTATCTGGTAAGGAGGCTACAACTTTCACTTGTGGGGGTTTTTGGCTCTTTTTTTTAATATATATTGCAACTGAGAAGATGCAGGGGCATGATGTGAAACCCTCCTCTATAATTACTATAAGTAATCTGGGACAGGAGAGGCAAGAATCCTCTTAAATACCCAGACTCTCAGTTCCAAGTGATTATGTGATTATCCTTTTTGCAAAGAAAAAGCTCCTTAAAATTTTATTGTTTAGAAGCTTGTGTGAAGAGGGCTGGTTAAAATTACTGGTTGCTGCTCCAAGCCTTGCAAACTTTTGCTTTGCCAGATCAACGAGGAGATTAGTAGTTGTGTGATGTGGAAAAAGTGTACTGGCATGGATGGTTTATTTTCTGCCAATGAAAATGGGAGTGTTTATTAATGTCTGAGATTTATAGTTCAGTCTTTCTGTAAGTCTGCAGAAGTTATTGCTTAATGGTATAGTACAGCAATATGTCATGTGTTCCAAGAAAGATCATCCAGATGGACTCATATCATGTCCAGCAGTCATATGCACATCATCATGTTCAGTGGCTTTTACTTGTCAGTGGCTTTTACTTGTGTAAATGCATGTGTCCCTCTCTTCAATTCTTTCAGCATATTTGATTTCTTTTTTAGCCTAATACTAAAATGTATTGTTTCTGATAGGAGGAGATGTTATTTTAAAACCCAACAGTTTGTGACTTTGGGTTTGTTGTTTTTTTTTTTTTAAAATTTATACTAATGCAAGATTGTCGTAATACTTCATTTGATTCTTTTTTAGGTAGGTCAAACTGAGAACGTAATATGAGCTTAGTGACTCTCAGTTGTCAGCATGGTTACTATTTTAAAATGTTAAGCACTTCCTTACCCAGCTCTTTAGGGATGACACACCCAGTAGTTCCCAGCTGTGGAAGGGTTCTTAGTAAAATCATGCCATGGAGTTAAAAGTGAGAGTTTGCATAGGCAGACACCAAACCTCGAATTTGATGGAGTTTGTTATCCCACTTATCAGTTTTGAAGGAGGCAGCCTGAACAATTAGACTAGGAGTGTAAACTCAAATTAGTTTTCTTTCAAGCAAATTAATTCTTCAACCTGAAGTTATAATTCTGTAAAATGAGATATATCCAGTTAAAGAATCTCATTAAATTCTAATAATAAGTCCAGACAATGGTGGGTTAAGAGATTAAAACATTAAGAAAAAAAATTCACTGCAAAATCTTAAATAGCAAATTTTTTTAAAGCTACCACAGCCCCTGAGTTCTGATCTTGAAGTTTTACCATACTAATTTCACTCTTCAATAAAAGAGCAAATTAAAATACTTGGCTTCCATTAATGTTATTACTACAGTTATATTTAGAATGTCTTGAATGAAACTCAAAACCTGTGAACCCACCTGGAGCACTGTGTCTGCCTCTGAGGCCCCCAGCATAGGAAGGATGTGGACTCACTGGAGCAAGTCCAGAGGAGGCCACAAAGGTGATCAGTGGGCTGGAGCACCTCTCCTGTGAAGACAGGCTGAAAGAGTTAGGGTTGTTCAGCCTGGAAAGGAGAAGTCTCCAGGGAGACCTTATAGCACCACTCAGTACCTGAAGGGAGCTTACAAGAAAGATGGAAAGGGACTTTCAGAAGGGCACATATAGGATAGCACAAGGGGGAATGGCTTTAAACTGAAAGAGTAGGTTATTTAGATATTGGGAATAAATTCTTTACTGTGAGGATGGTGAGGCACTGGAAAACGTTTCCCAGATAAGCTGTGGGTGCTCTGTCCCTGGAAGTGTTCAAGGCCAGGTTGGATGGGGCTCTGAGCAACCTGGTCCCATGGCAGGGAGATTGCAACTAGATTCTCTCTAAGGTCTCTTCCAACTCAAACCATTCTATGATTCTTTCCAAAGACAGCTGTAAGTATCTCATCACCTTGCAGAACTCAGTATTTGGATAAGGCTCTGTAATTTTCAATGTATTCATTATCAATCTTGTACACTAAATGATGCATAAAGCATACAAAGCATACAGAAAAGCCTGTTGAAGTCTTGCTGTAGTGAGACTAAATGCACACATGAGATGAAATAACACAACTCTGACTTAGGCCCTGGCATTTCAAATTTTTGGGTAGTTTTTAATTTATCCATTTACTGTTTTTAACACAATTATCTTTCATGATTTCCTAATGCAAAAAGCTACCCTGGAAAAAATTGTATGCTGTGCTTTTTGTAGCTTAAAGCTCTATATAACTAGAGCCAAGTGGGGAGAAGTAACAACTGCTGTATGTCATGTTCATCCTTGTGTTTCTGCATTTCAGCTGAGTTTGAGACAGGCTCTCTATTTCAGTTCAGAGATAATACTTTCTGAATTTAAAATACCACCAAAATAAGTTGTTCAGAGAGTGGATACTTTCAAAATAAAGCCTGAGAAAATGAAACCTGTGATGTGACTGTAAGCACATACTCTGCATCTCTTGTTCCATTTAGAGCAGGATACATTTCGTGCGGTGTTCTGATTAATTTAGAGTGAGCTATTATACCAACATTAACTACTTTCAGCATACATACAGAAGCACTACCTGCTGTATCGCTGCTCTTGGTCCCTACTAAGCAGCTCTCTCCTTTCAGGGGTTGTTAGAAGGGAAGCCTTCTAGCAGTGCGTTAAGCCAAAGACAAAGCACCCTCTAATACCCGTCTTCTTTATCTCAATTGAAATTGCAATACTACCAGTGCCTCCTTTCAGTGATGAAATTGCCTGACTGGTCCTTTTGGGTGCAACCACTAAATGTGCAGTTCCAGTAAGATAAGCATGAAGCAGTAGCAGAAAGAAGCTGAATGCAGGTATAACTTCTTCCAGTGCTAAGTTCAGTCCATGAGCAAATTCCTGTTTTCGTTGTGGTAGATAAGGAACCACACATTATTTCACTATATATTAGATATTGGTTTTTAATTAGAAAATATTTTTTAATAGGCTTGAATATTATTCCTGTCTAATCCTGGGAAATATACTCGTTTTCCAGATTCCATTTGTCTTTCCTGCTCAGGGTGCTTTCTTTTGCAGGGTCAACATAGGCAAAGTGAAATTTCTGTTCTATGGGATGAATGTTAGCTCTGTCAGGTAGACCACTGAAGGAAGCAATCTGCATAGAACCCCTGAGAAAATGGTCTTTTTGATGGAAGAACTGCTGTCAGTGCTCTTAGAAATTTGAGGGTTGGAGAGCTTTAATTGTGAAAGCAGTACCACATCTCAGTCTTTGGAGGAACTTTTTAGGATTGCTTTGCCACCATCATTTAACTTTTTAAGCTGTCTGGCAAGGGACCTACCTGGAAGCTTGAGGTGTGATGATGAGACACTCTGTAGGAAATTGTATCCTATTTTGTCCTTCAGGAAGAGCTGCCATATTTTGCTCCAAGGAGATAGTCAGATACCCTGAAAAGAGATACTTTAAAATGCCCCAAAACAAAACAGACAAAGAAACCACCCCAATACCCAGAAACTAATAATGAAGAGAGAGATAATGCAAGTCATTTTGTGGACAGGCAGTTCAGAGATGGTGTTTGCTGTTGATAATACTGAATTCATACTTGGGTGGTCTTCTATATCTAATATACTTGCAGGCTTACAGAATCATCTTGAAATCTTTATTTTTTTTCTGCTCAAGAATTTAATGCTTGTGATAAGAGTGCATGATAGAGCTGAGCCTGAAATTGTGGGGCTGATTTTTCCAAGAAACATACGTTTTAATGAGTTGAAAAACTTAGTTTTAATGTGGCTTCAAAAATTTAAAAAAAAAAACCCCACCACCAAAATCGACCAAAGCCTTGAAACACACAACATGGAACCACCCTTTCCTGCCTTTTTATTTTGTGTAGAATAGAAAGTCATGAACTGGATGAAAACCAAGGGCTTTAGTGCAAGATGTACCATAGCAGTTAGCCCAAAACTTGTACTTGTGTGAATTCTCCAGCTTATACCTATAAGACTGAAGAGTCAATCACCCCAAGGGCTTTGGCATAAAGGTTGTAGATACTGTCTTTGAATTCAAGTTGAGATGAAAGGAATAAAAGACAACATTTTATGGGACTTGAAAGCTGAAATGCTAATCATTTAACCAAAATTTAATTAGAACAATGAATGCTGCTTTTTTCGTATTTATATCCAGGGAAATAACATTTTTTACACATGTGGTTGTAATAGGCCTTTTTTGTGGTAACTGAGTTTCCTAGTGACACTTCCCTTGAAATGAAAAAGTACAGCACCCTCACTTCAGAATGACTCTAGAAATGCTCCTAAGACTCTGTAAGTGTAAATTCTTTTTGCTATGGGCATTGTTATAGAAATATGTTAACTTCCTGGGCATAGCCATATTCTGGACATTGAAATTGCCTTATTTGGTTTATGATACAACTAATTTCAAGATCCTTCATTTCATGTGTTTAACATTTATTAATACTCATGACAATTATGCAGAGATAAAGAAAATGAAAAGCGAATGTTTTATCAGTCTTGTGGAACTGTTGTCCTTAAGTGTAAAATACTAATGCTCATGTCATTAATCTGTATAAGATGTAAATCTTTCCAATAAAAAGGTTTTAGGCAATAAAACATGTTCCAGACTTTGGACTATACCTGCTAGAAATTTACCTCCAGCACTTCAGCGTAAAGTCTATAAAGGGTTGGGTGTGTTGCTGTTTAATCTTCCTGCTTTATCTGTGAAGTTTCTGGTCATTATGAGAAATGTTTGATCATTTTTTGCTGTTGAGTAATTTAACAGTTAGCAATTTACACTTCCTTTATGAGATTACACTCTTGATAGTGTTTGAGTTTACCATTTATCTATTTTGTGAAGATGATTCTGCTGTAGAAATGAAAAACTCTGGAGTTCTATACCTGTACCTGTAAGTGTACAGGAGGAATTTGGACAAATCTGGAAAAAAATACATTTAGTGTGTTAGTTGTATCGAAAGCAATTCAGCTATGCTTAGTCAGACATCTATAAACTTATATTGGAATGCAAATAGTTATGCTACAGAAGTGAATGATTTGCTGAAGAAGATTACAGTAGCTTTCTGCTGGATGGTGTTTCTTTGTTCAAAGTCCTCATTTTTGATCTTATTACATTTTAAAGGTATTTCTGGATGAGCTTTTTATTTTGGGTGGGGGGTATAAAGCCATTTACTAATTGTTTACTAATAGTCTTTACGATACTTTTTCATTTTGTTCACTTGTGTTTAGAGAAGCGTCTGTAACCTTCTAGGATTCCCATGGGAATCATCTAAACCTTAGGCACCTGTATTCATTTTAATCCCTTAACATCCCAGGATTAAATGCAGTTTATAAAACAGTGTAGGAGAGAGAGGAAAGTATTTTGGATGAGTAGCAGTGAGTTATGAAAGGAGGTAAAGAGAAAGCTACATTTTTTTGGTGGTGATTTTTTTTTTTTCATACAAAAAAGTGCTTGTGTCTGATGTTGAAAGTTGAAGGGCTTATATAATAAGCTTGTATGAGTTAATATCAATTACACAGAAATGTGTGAAGTTCACTATTATATTATTTTTAATTGTATTTTGCTGCTAAATTGCTAAAGTTCGGTTAGTTTTTCTGCACACAACTGAACAGAAAGAACTTCTATGTTTAAATACTGGGGGAAGCTGATTTCTTGAAGTTTTCCATGGATACAGGAGTTTGCCAGTTAACCATACTCTCTGTAAGCAGAGAAAGAAAAGCTGAGCAGTGTATTGAGTTTTTGGTCCTATTTCCCTACTTGTGGCCATTTTTATTCCTGAGCTTTCAGAGATTTCAATTCTAATTATTGTTGCTGCTTAATTGGAGCACTTAGCGTATCCTTTGAAGTGGCATTAACAGATTTTCTGCTGTGAATACTACAGAATGCAATCAGAATGCAACAACAAACTCAAATATTCTTATAAAACACATTTCAAGAGTGTTGCAGGATTTTCATGTTGTCACTGAAGCCAGTTAAATGAAATGATATCTAAACACATGGCTAGAAGATAAGAGGTGGAGGGGGGGAAATGAAGTGCTAGATAGTAGCCAAACTTAACCACACAAAGGCAGGATCTCTTAATGGTTCTTTTAAATGATAGAGATCTGTAGTCTTTAAGAAACAAAAGGGAAATATCCACCACCAACAAAAGAGAACCCAACTGGAGAAATGTTCTCCAGGCTGAACATGCTGGATGCTGAAGCTCAGCATCTCCAGCCCTGACTCATCCCAGTGATCTCCATTCTACTTGCTCCAATTTATCAATGTCTTTCCTGTACTAGGGGACACCAAACTGGTGCAAGCAGCTTGAGAGACATAGCATATTAAGTGCTGAGGAAAGGAGGAATGATTAGATCCATCAGTCTTCTGGCCACGCTCCATTTTGTACGGCCAGGCACCATTTCGTACAGCCCTGCGTGCTGTTGGCCAATGTCCCCAAGGTTTGCTGCTGGCTGACATTCAACCCAGCAGGACCTCCAGACCCGACTCCCCGCCCCACTCTGCAGTCACAGGAATTAGGTCCATCCCAGAGGCAGGACTTGGACTTTGTCCTTGTTGGATGTCATATGAGGTTCCTGCAGAGCCAGTCCTCCTGGCAGCCCTGCCCTCTGGCATATGCACTCCCTTCCCTGCATTCCCATCTGCTCGGGGAGGGAGCACAGTATCGGAAACTGACTCAGAATGAGAAATTCTGAAAGCTGCTGCAACTGATTTCTGGGACTAGAGTGAGAAGGTTGACTAATGCAGATAATATTTCTTCTTTCCTTTCCCTTCTAGAAAAAAAATCCTGCAAATGTAATCATGTACACACCTTTGAACCCAGTATGTACAGATATGCATCAACTGACGTGGATTCCAATGCATTATATGATAAAATATTTAACTGGGGTGGGGAAAGGAAGTCTAAGTTCAAAATACTTCTGCTTTTGCAAAGACTATTAAATTACAGACAGCCACTTGTTCTCTGTGAACAAACACCAAAATACACTTGTCACATTTATGATGCAGTAATGTATTTTTTTAACTCTGTGACCTGATGTTTGTAAAATGTCCTCAGCTGTGATAATTTTGTGAGGTGAGGGATGCACTAGCTAAAAATGCCTGAGTTAACAGAAGGCACAGTTTATTTATGTATGGTTTAACTTGAAGATGTGATGTATTTTTACCACAGATTTGTGCAATTAGGGAATTATGGTACAAGTCCACAAATTAATCCTAATCTGTCCAAATTTACCAGTGTTGACTACTCTAGTAACTGTTTTTAATAGTAGATTTCAGGTTGATTTTTTTTCAGAAACTGCACTCTTTTTATGTATGAAATAGAAGAAAACTTACATTACTAAAGTGAGAACAGGAAAATCAGAGAAAAATCCAACTTTGCCTATAAAATGGTGAGTTCTGGAATAGCTGATACTGCTCAGGCCTGAGATAATGAGGTTGTGAATTTTGTGAGTTTTGTGAAAGCATCTATTTAGTGGCAGTCAAAGATAAAAATAAAACCAACCACAAACCCCAAACAAAAAAACTCAAACCCAACCAAAAATATGGACCCATGCCCCCTAAAAAATACAAAGAAACAAATTCCAAGCATTGTCAATATAATTAGGAATAGGAAAAGCAATAGTACATCACTGTGCTGCTGTGGTTAATCTGGAATTTGCTGGCATTATAAATACTATATGGAGTTTCCCTTTCCTCACTTCACCTCCCTATATTCCCCCAAAATCTGATCTATGGAGCTGGAATAGCATCTTCATGGCATTTCTCTGACCAAAAGTGGGAATAGGTTTTGCTACAGGTTCAGTTAAACACTCTGGGAATCCTGAGCCTGAAAGAGAGATGATGGATGGAGGGGAGAGCTGGAGAAAGTATCAAACTTAAATAACTTAGCAAAAAACCTAGCAGATGGCATCGACAATTGTTTCAGCTAGTCACTACATCCTGTGTTATGTGAATAATAATCAAATGAAGAAGCAGTAGGCTTCTTTGCCAGCAGGTGCTGTGGATGATGAAAGTTTACTTGTGTTCAAGGGGTAGTGGAGAAATTCAAAGGGAAGTCTTTTAAGAGTTACTTAGTATAGGGAAACCACATCTGTCTTGGAAAATTCAGGAGGAAGAAGCATCTTGCCTGCTCTATTTTAATTTTTCCTTAGGCAACCACTTGGGATTACATAGGAGAATGGGATCCTTGGCTAGATAAGAGTTTTTTTTATCTGGCCCCATGTGGATGTTCCTGTATGTGGTTTTGAAGAAGTTACGTGTGGTGAAAGCTGCTTTTAACTTCTGTAGCTCTATGATAAACACTTCCAAGAAGCAAAACTAAGTTAAAAATCAGACACAAATTGTACGGAAGCAATTGATCTGATTTGATAAATCAATCAACGGATGTACTATTATTAAGCTTTAGCTAGTGTGGAACATTGCATGCAGAGCTATCTACCATGGTACGTCTCTTAATCTAGACCAGTATCTGACTCCTTATATATGTGACCAGGTTGTGCAATCATGGGGAAAAATGTTGTCATGAATTATTAGAAATTTAACATACAATGGTTCTTCATTAAGCCATTTGGACTTTTAGTTAAAGCTTCATAAGAATAATGAATAAGAATGGCTGAAAGTCTCTTGAAATAAGCTGGTACATGTATTTGCATATACTATATTTAATGTCATTACTTAAAACCTACTTTTGCTCTAAAAAGATCAGTTAATTTAAGAGGTTTTGTTGCTGATTTTGGCATGGGAAATGTAACTGTAAAATCACACATCAGATGGTTCTGTAGAAGGCACACCCACATGGATTGAATAAGCACAGAATAAGATGCATTGGTAATGATACTCCTCTGCTGTACTCACCCTGCAAAACCCTCTCTTCCCCCCCCCCCATGTGCAGAACATCTTATGCTTTGAAATATGAGCTAGCTTTTTGTACTGAATGTTGACTACTGTTGAGAAATCATACAAAAGTCACATAGGACTGGTGATTTACTAGTATTTGCCATTTCATTGTGATACTTTCATTCCTTCAAGAGGAAAACAATCTCTTGCAAAAGGATACTTTTGTTTTTATAAACAACATTTTGTCTTTCTGAAGCATTTTCCTCTTTGAGCTGTAAACAAATTCCTTAGTTTAATTCAGTTTTCTCTAGTACTGTTTGAATAATTTGTGAATGTATTCAACAAGCTAGTTTGGTAAATAACCAATACAGAAATCTTCAGCTATCCAGGTAACGTAGTCAGTCTCACTTGGTGATCGTGACCACAGTGACGTGACTGCGTTTCTAAATTGCTTCTAATTTTTGTGCAGTTTTTTCATTGATTGGATAGGATTTTAAATCTCCGAATTTAGGGAATGATGGCACCAAACAGGACGTGTTTGTGTGCCTGAGCTTTGCTTGCCTGTGGGCACACAGTAGCTGCTCTCAGCTGTGCACCAGGCTACCAGCACAGGAGGACTAAGGCAGGTACTCTGTGCTTATGTCTGCCCGAGTTTCTTGTTAAACTTCCTTGCTTTATTGGACTGTGAGAGTTTTATCAGGAGAAAAGCTGGTCTCCTCAGAAAGTGTATTTATATGATGGGGCACTGCAGTGAAAGGGCAGAGAAGAGATGTGAAGCTAGGCAAGTTGCACCCTGAATCAGTTTGCAGCTGACACCAAGCTGGGCAGGAGTGTTGATCTGTGGAGGGTAGGAAGGTACTACAGGAGGATCTGGACAGGCTGGATGGATGGGTCAAGGCCAATTGGATGTGGTTTAACAAGGTGAAGTGCCAGGTCCTGCACTTAGGTCACAGCATGCAATGCTTGGGAAAGAG
>NW_008657739.1:12203-14854 GCF_000695815.1 Acanthisitta chloris | reverse complement strand
CTGGTCAACAGCTGTCTGAATGTGAGCCAGCCTTGTGCCCAGGTGGCCAAGAAGGCCGATGGCATCCCAGCCTCTATCAGAAATAGTATGGCCAGCAGGACTAGAGAAGTGATTGTCTCCCTGTACTTGGCACTGATGAGGCCACATTTCAAATCCTGTGTTCAGTTTTGGGCCCCTCACTGCAAGAAGTACATTGAGGTGCTGGAGCATGTCCAGAGAAGGGCAATGAAGCTGGTGAAGGTTCTGGAGCACAAGTCTTATGAAGGGTGGCTGAGGGAGCTGGGGTTGTTTAGCCTGGACAAAAGGAGGCTCCAGGGGGGACATTACTGCTCTCTACAACTCCCTGAAAGGAGGTTGTAGCAGGGTGGGGGTTGATCTCTTCTCCAAATGACAGACCAAGAAATGGCCTCAAGTTATGCCGGGGAGGTTTAGTTTGGATATTAGGAAAAATTTCATCAGTGATAGGGTTGTGAAGCACTGGAACAGGCTGTCCAGGAAGTGGTGAAGTCCTCATCCCTGGAGATTTTTAAAAGACTTGTAGATGTGACCGTCGAGGACATAGTGTAGTAGTGGACTTGTCAATGCTAGTTTAATGGTCAGAGTCAGTGATCTTAAAGTTCTTTCCTAACCTGTGGTTCTATGATTCTAGCTTAATTATGGTTCAGGAGAAGTGGGGAAACAGTGAGCACTGGAAAATTCTTCTTGTCACCTGTTGCCCAGGAATGTGTTTGTGTGGTTTCCATCATTTAAAAAAGACTTATTACTGTCTGATCAGTCAGAGGAGAGAGAGAGAGGCCTGCTTTTATCTCCCAGGGAAGGAATCTTTTTGATGGACATGTACCAAAGGCACGTGTATATTACTTATAGAAGGAGCTTTGTTTGCAGAATTTTTTGTCAGGAAAGCAAATATGCTCAAGCTCCTAGAAACTGTTTGGTCAAGCTTAATTGCATGTAGGTTTTGGCATTCAACATTTAATGGAACATGTTACTGTTATTTGTGCATCTGCAGTCACAGGAGAGACTGTCCTCCTTATAAGCTAAAGTAAGGAGCAGTGAAAACAGTGGAAGAAAACTACTGAACTGTGGTTTTTTTCCTGCGTTTGCCCATGAGAGAGTACTCCAGCTAAGTAGTTCAGGGTACTTCAGTTCTTGATAATGTGACTTCTTTGTTAATGAAATTTTAAATTACGAAGACTCCCTTCAGTTTCGAAACAAGTGCATTGAGATTTTTTTTTTTACTTTACCTGTAAAATATTCTAGAATCTGCTTTTCCTGTAAATGAAGAGGAAGTAGCATCTTCTCAGTTTCTAGTTTCTTGCCTGTAGTTGGTCTGCATTCCACCACCACTGTTGTTTGGAATAGCCTCCTGATAACTCCTCAACTAATTTGGGATACCCGGTAAAGATGCTTTCTTGCTGTTTTCATTCTCTGTTGCTCAGATGTCTCTGCCAGGCAACTTGCAAAACAAACAGCAACACCAGGTCAGCTTCAAAGAGTGCCCACTTTGAAGTAGAAGGCAAATGACAATTACAAAAGGTTAGTCTTTAACAGTATTGTGAAAGGTAGCTGTACAGGTTTCCATGCATTTGGTTATTAAAGCGTTTAATGCCCTGATCCTTACTTACAAAAAAATAATTGGTGGGTAATTGTTAGAAAAAATTACCTTGTACTTTACTTGGTGGTGAAGGATACAGCAGAGATTAGTTTATAGCCAGAATTTGAAAGGTTGTGGCTCTTTTTAAGTGATGGTCAACACAGCAAGATACAGGAAGAAAGAGAGAAGGCAAACTGGGTATAGATCATCAACTTAAGACTTGTAGAAGAGAGAAAGCAGAAAAAGAAGTTGTCTCATTAAATAAACTTAGTCTGTTCTAATCTTTATACCTGCAATAAAATGAAGGTTATTTAAGAGAGTAAATACTGTGATATTGTGTTTGTTGGATAATTATATGTTTAATTTTTCATAGAGAATTGCTTTTTGGTTTGACTAAAGCTCTCTTACCGCTGATGGTGCTCCCTGGCCAGTCTTCAACTTATGAAAGCATTTTAGCAAGGCTTGGTTGTACCCATGAAACACAGGATCCTCTGTGCAAGTCAATGTTAGCAAGAATAAAAGCCTTTGTGAAGGAAGCAGAATTTCAAAACAGCTTTTGTCTCTGTAAGTTGCTCTGGAATCATGAGTGTGTTAGCAAACATATTTTTGGGGGGAATTGGCATGACACTCAACATGAGTGCATTTGAGTATTTGCAAATTGAAAATCAGGACAGAATTAGTTTAAATGTGCATTGTTTTAAATGACCTGTTTACTTCATATCCAATCTGTTGATTTCTATGCTATCAGCATTCATCAGTGCTAAAATTCAATGTCACTGCTTAAAATGAGCAGTGATTTAGGAGTGCATTTAATAGGGGTTCATTTTTTTTTCTTTGCTAAGAATGATATGTCTGTGCTTATGATTTATTATTCTTTTCCTGGTCGCTTTCCTTTTTGAAGCATTGCATGGTTTTTGTTGGTGAATTTATTATGCAAAAAAGTTCAAATATATTCATATGTGTGTTCCTATCCTATGTCAGGGGTTTTCCTTCAGGGCCTTGAGTAATGACTATGTTACTTTAAATAATAATTCAAGTAATTACATACTTGACGTTT
>NW_008657739.1:0-12169 GCF_000695815.1 Acanthisitta chloris | reverse complement strand
GCAGAAGCTTCCACAGATTCTTTCCTACCTGAAAAAAAAATGTGGGGTACATATTTTACATTTATTTAATGTGCTGTTTTCCAAGCAAAAAGCTTTAAATGCAGTATGGCAGAAGACTTCATGTTTATCATCTTTCTCTTGGAGCAATAAATATCTAACTATTGCAGTGCTTCTGAATCAGCGTCTTTCGATAATTTAGCTTCTAACAGATGGCTGATTTGTTATATCATGAGCTGGTTTTGGTAGTACTGATTTATGTTATTAAAGATAAGGCTTGCATAACATACACTGCAGTATAAGCTATTTTTTGAGTATCTTAAAAAACTTGTACACTGTACTACTGTTCCAAAAATGTATTTCCTTGACAATGGAGCCTGTTGTATGTCTTTGTACCTTCACTTGCTAAAACAAATCTGCAGTAGAGACTTTTATTAAATTTATTTTTAAAACATATACCATAGCAGGTTAAGTGAGCACCTACACTGAAATGTAGAGAGGATAATATACTAAGAGCACTCCAGCTATTTTCTTCAAGGCCTTCTCCGCCTAACAGTATGCATGAAGAAAGTGAAAATATATTGCAAAATTCTTTCAGTGTTGTGTGGATAATGTGGCCAACAGCTTGCCATCTGGCAGCCAAACATGATGACAGTGCTTAAGCTTGTCATCCATGTGTGCTATCTGTTGGCCAAAAGGTGAAGGTATCTGCATCCTGTTCTTTTCTCCTGTATTTTATAGTGGTTACCTTCCTGTCAAGGAACAGTTGAGTTTGGCTGCAGCTTGAAAACTTATTCCTAAACCATCAGGAGACTGATGTATCCTCTCCTCATTGGAGAATGATAATCAGTATTCCTATACCACACTGAGTTAATTTCTTCATGTAGCCCTGCTAGCCTGGAGTAGAAATGAAGACTGGAGACCTTGGAAATTATTCCGAGTCTCACTGTTGTAAGGTGCAGGTTGGTGATGAAACCTCTGAGAAGAATTTGTGTGATTCTTCTGCAACTGTAATTCAATTCAGGTAGAATTAAGTGTAATCAAGAGGAGAAACATCTGATTAGTTTTATTGAACTGCATTTTAATTTCTCATCCTGTCTAGTTTGTCAGTCTTAATTGAAGGGTTGATAGGGTCTTGGCTTTTCACTGAATTGTAAAGCAATGAATATAGTGACAGCAATGTTGCTGTTGGTATTTCTGAATCAAATAGGTCCAGAAACTGCAGATCAAGTGCACTGTTTCCATAAACAATTCCAAGGTAGGAGATATGGATTTAGCGGTCACTAATGCAGCATGCATACTGTCCCATAGGAAGGTGAGCCTCCTAGCAAACTGGTGCCATCAACATACTTTGCAATTTAACCATTAGTTTGATAATCTACAATGATTGAATGAGATAGTGATTGCCATTCACAGGGGTTCTGAAAGACTCTTAGTTTTTAGAAGCTGTGGATTCCTATATGAGTGTCTCAAGGTTTTAGTTAACCTTACCTGGGTCAGAAAGAGTGCCTGATCTTTGTGTAGAAATTGAGGATTGTTGGGGAAAGAATTGATAGAATAACCTCTTCAAGAGCCTGAAGGTTGCTATTGTGTTATCCTGGATCTGCAGTTTGATTGACTTTTGGGAAGGATATCTTACAACCACCATGTGTGTTTTAAGGAGTCTACTTCTCCAATGCTTCATCTGGCTAGACAGTTAGTAAAATTCTGCAGATGGCTAACTGTAAGTTCCAAGAGTTGGTGCATAAAGTGTCTTCTTTCTCATGAGAAGGAAGGTTCCTAATTTAGCATTTACTCATACACTCGTTAAAGATGTTGGGAATATTGCCATGGCCTCACTTGGAGCAGAATTTTGTTCCACTCCCTACCTACCACCAGACTTACTTTTAACAGCTTGTTGGAGCATTTTGGTGATGTCTTAATTGGAGTATTAAGCCTTTTTTTTCATTCAGTCATCAGTTTTGTGATACAAATTACATACTTCATGAGTTCTGGTGAAAGAAAGGTGTGAGATCATCTATAGCTCCTTGGCTAGGATTGTTTTCCCATATCATTAGTTTTGTTCAAGGTTTTATTCTCAGACTCCTCTAACTTTACAACAGAAACTCCTAAGTGACTAATGCACATTTGGTTTCAGTAGGTTGGGATTCTCAGAATGGATGTAAATTCTCTAACTTCAGAGGTGTATGGTAAGACTAGCTTAACTTTTCTTCTCTCCCTCATCCCCCTTTTTTTGCCTCCCACACAGGCTTTCTAACATTCTGGCAAAGCAAGTATTTGGACTTTTACCCATTCTCTCACTTTGCAGTAAAGAAGCATTCATTTTTCCAGCATTAAAAACTTGGCCAAAATACTTGGCCCAAAAACCTTAATGTTTTGAGCAAATGTTTAAAAATACCCTCTGACTTGGCTGCTCTAAGTAGCCTTTAAGCACTATTTTCTACTGGAGTGGGCAATATTTTCCCCCAAAAAAACTAAAAGAGCTAATACTTATCCAGTATTATTGATAGCAACAAATTGAATTTAGACATTTCAAATGTTATAGAAATCAATCTGAAGCCATATGGAACCTGAATAAGAACTGTTACATATTTAAGGAGCTTTCTTGCATGTGGATGATGCAGGAGTTGTGAGGTGAGAAATGCAGCAAATACGGAAAATAGTACCTGCTTGTTTTACATCTTCTCTGTTCCCTAAAACAAAAGGAAACATTTTTGCTAAGAGTAGTACACTTCGTGAAAATTACTTAATTTTGTATCTTATTTTCGTTTTAAATTTTGTTGCTGCTTCATGCTATGTTTTCTGTGAGGGCTGGTTCAAGGGAATACATCCTCTTTCAGTGTTCTTTTCTCATAAGGGTGAACAGATTAATATTTGACTTTGCACTAATTGAAGAGCTCTTTCCTGGCTCTAAATATGTTTTTTACAAATGTAGACAGATCAAGAAAACATAGGAAATAATAAAGTTCAGTTGTGTCTGTGTACCTCACTTCTTTTGGGCATATTTGATCATCCTAAGTTGATAGAACTGACTTTAGTAGAAAGTCAGGTTTGGTCTGTTTCATACTTGTGTGCTCTGTGTGATCAATGATGATGATGTGCTCTGTGTTGCTAGGGTAACACAAAGAAACACGGAGAAATATGGCAAAATTTCAGAAAGGAAGCATTAGAATTTTTTTCAGTGCTGCTTATTTGGTTATGAAATATTTTGCCAAAATATTACTGAGAAAACCCAGTAGTTCTTTAAAGTTTTTATTCCAAATGTAGCAGCTAAGCTAAATGATTCAGTCATGCAGTAGTGATTTGTTGCTACTTAAAGACAAATTCCAGCATCACTCTAATTAATTTCAGAAATTTTTATCATGGAATAAGCTGCTCTTACCTTGTACCTCTATTTTGTCATGTTCATTTTGTCCTTCTCTATAAATAAATCTATTTTTTTTCCCCAAAATCCTAGCTCTGTGGCTCTTTCTGAAAGCTGTGCTTTTAGTAATCACCCTTTAAACTGCAGAAGAACAAAAAAAGCATTTATTCTTTGATAATATGACAAAAGTTAAGAATGAAAAGAGGGTGTTGTGTAGACACTGCCCCTGCTCTATGCCCTCCTGTGCAACAGTTTGACCAGCACTATATTGGAATTGCTCTAGAGCTAAAAATGAGCCATCAGAAATCTGTGAAGTGACTCCTAGGTGCTGCAAATCCCATGTACCCCCAAAATGGGGCTCTGCCTCTTCTCCAGATAGGTCAATTGCCATGCATATACCTGGCATTTATGGGTCTTGGCTTTCCTAAAGATATTGTGGCTGGAGTGCACTGAATCCTGGATTACTTTCCTTTCATGTGCCATGAATAGGGCATCTGTAGCTTGTGCTGCTAACTCTGAGTCACCTCTGCGGTGAATTGTTTTCTGTGTATGTGTTATAACAACAGCAACTGAACAGATACCATTTGGGCTGGTGAGACTGGATGTTAGCACAGGCGTGAACGTAACAATACCCAGTATAAGTTACTGTCAGTCATCTTTTTTTCTTTATCAGAGGATATATTCATTGCCAAATATCTGGTATAAATTATACAATATAGACTAGAGTTCTGTTTTTTTTTTTTTTTTTTTTTTTTTTTTTGCGCACCCTGAGAAATCCAGTAAACCTCACTTTTGAGTGTTACGAGCTGTGGTAAACTGTTTTGCTTTTACATAAAGCACTTATACATCACCACCTGTTTGCTTGACAAAAATAACAAAGGATTATGTTTACCAGATATTTCCCTGGGCATGGACCAAGGGAGGAGATCGAATGGAGGAACTGGTTGGGGTTTGTTTTTTTCTTTTTCCCTGTATATAGGGGCTGTAAAAAAATCTATCTGCCTCTCTGAACAAGCAAAATTGTATAACCTGCCAAATCCTAGCTCTTCCCAAGGGACCACCTCAGAATGCTTTATCCAAATTGAACAACTGTATTAATCCTGGGGGTTCAGGTTAAAAGAGTGTGCATAGGCAGTTGCTATGGAGCAGTTGGTAGATGTAAAATTTTTTACCTTAACTTACCTTGCAATAACTTGTTTATCCATACCTGGGGTTGGTGCAGAGGTGTCTGAGCAATGCTGAGAGGGAATAAATGAGTCAGTATTCAGGACTATTCTAAAACGTTACCTTGGGTATCCGTGTGATGGAAGAGGGGATGTTGAAATACTCTGGTTAGGTGTGAGAGCTGGAGTAAAAAGATCAACAGTTTTGGAAATATTTGATTTAATAATGGCAAAAAGGCATCAGGCAGTAAAAGTGAATTTTGGTATTGTCTTGGAAAAAATGCCAACTACAAGTTGCCATGGTTGCTGCAGCTTAGCTGAAGCAAATAATAGGCTTCATACATTTCTTTTTTTTTTGGTATAATGCTGTTGAACTATTTTTGGGTAAGCTAACAGCTGCACGTTTGAGTGGTTTTGCATGTATTTCTAAAATCTTACACAATTGCACTTAATTGCCTGTTTTGATACTTATTTTTCAGAGTGACTCCCCAAATATGCCAACTATTTATTTTTAAAAAGATTGCTAGCACAATTGTGTGTTCCCCATATTGATTTATATTCAAATTTATCTACAAAATTTACACAATATGGCCTAGATTTGTAGGGGGAGAATGAAGGTAAAAGATCTTCAAAACTAAATGCAAGGGAAGTTAACTTAGATGATGATCCTGATGATCAGCAGGATTAAGGATCAAGTATGTTGATTCTTTTTGAGAGGAGGGAGTATATTATCTCCATGTTTTGAGAAGGTGCAGGGAAGGAAAAAAGATAGAAGTGGGGTAGCATTTAATATAATTCTTGTGTAAATGTCAATTGAGTTATGTACAGGTTTTAAAAAAGGCAAAGGTAGAGATTCAGCAAAATCATATGCTCGAAAACTTTGGAAGATACAAAAATCTGCAGTGTGTGTAACTAGGCATATGATAGCTATCTATCAATTAATCTAGTGAAGCTGCTGAATTTTCGGCAGGCTTAGCAAGGGAGTAAGAAGAGATGCAAAAAGCTACACTAATTATTAAGAATGACAGAATCATTTATGTTGAAAAAGGCCTCCAAGATCATAGAGGCCAACTTTAATTTTCTTTAATGTAGCTTAATATTTGAGCAGCAAGATGCAACGTCATATCAGTCTTGTCTTTGATGCAGCAATGACTTGCAGAAAATGCTCCATCCCTCTTCCGCTGCCCCCACCTCAGATGAGAGCCGAGTGCTCAGGTTATCAGCCAGGCATCTCTGCATAGGCTTGTTCTTCTGGGGCTTCTATTACACCTCTAGATTAGACTGTGATATGAGGAAGCTGGCAGAGATGGACCACCCAGGGAGGGGACGGAAAAGAGTGTGAGCAAATGGATAATGTTATCGTCTGGTGACTTGCTGAGGCTGATGCACTTTTCTAGAAGTGCCTGTTTTTGTTTTGATAAGGGATTTAAGAATGGTGTGGAAGCATAATGGGTGAGCTCAGCAAGGAAACACCATGCTCAAAAGGCAGTGTGAGAAGACAGGCACTGAAGCAATGTACAGTGAAGGGTTCCCATGGAGGGTGTTGGCTAGCTGTGTTCATTCTCTGCCTTTCTCTTCTTGGTCATCTGTTTTCCACCCTGCAGATCCTTCATTAGTGGGTGAGGTTGCAGGGTGGGAACAGGCTGCCTGGTCATCAGGGCCCACAGAACTCCTTGCTTTCATTTTGTACCTGACTGTGTGCTGTTACAATGGAAGTGACATTGGGTCCAGTGGGTGTGTTGCTATGGAAAATACATGTGCTTTTTATAGTCGAATAGAAAGGTGGATTTCCGAAAACCGTTCTCAAACTCTGCGTCCATAACCCAACTGGTTTATTTCCAGCATTCTCACCAGTGAACTGTGGCTCTCAGTGTTGAATATCACTTTGCTAAGAACCCAAGTGCTGGAAGAATGTCCTCATGTTTCTGTACCCATGCAGCAGCCACATCTTCCACTGGAGCCTTTCTATTCTCAGCAGCACGTGGGAATTCAGTGAAATCTGATAACAGCAATATTAATAGCAATTGAGTAGGTGGCCAAAGGGGTTGAAATTCAGCACAAGCCTGCTGCTAGTTGGACAGACAGCTTTGTCTCCTGCGCAGCATACCTCGGTGGGGGTGGAAAAATCCTTCAAATCCTCCGGTATTTTCCTCAAAATCGTAAGTGAAGCTGGTCGGTGTAGGCTTAGAGTGTCTGGAGCTTGCAAGGAGCTCTGGAGTAGGCTTGTTCTGCAACCTGCTGATCTGCTTCAGCTCCTAGACCAGGGTATGGTTCATCAAAGTCCTTCAAAGGACATCAAAGTAACTGCTCCCTTGGTGGATGGAAGTCCAAAGGGAGAGCACCAATACTTCTTTTTAAACAGACATCTCTTCACGTCCTGTATTGGTGAGATCTGTAGTACAGAGGAAGGGACAGAAAACAGATAGCTTTGGCAGCTGTTGGGGTTTCTAAAGTATTCATCACCAAGGGATGGGTTTGGCACTGGGCAGGGTGCATTTGTCACTGGCACATTCCTTTCTATCAGTGGGAGTGTCTGTCCCTTCTTTCTCCCCGTAAATGGGTTTCAATTTGTCTTATCTCTTTGGATGTGACGACATGTATTCTTCTTAGCTAACCCTCGTTTAGGGGAGGAGGATAGTCTGTTCAAACTTGCTCGTTTTATTTTTTTAAGTCACTGATAGATATATATATGTATTGAAACATGTTTCTTTTCGAGAGATAGATCATCAGCCACATTCTCTGAAAGGGATGCTGCACAATAATATTCCAGAGTTTTGCTCAGATTTCTGGTATCTTGGATTTGGTCTTGAGCTTCACATTGATATTATTTCTGGAAAATAATAAAGTGAAGTGTGAAAGTAGATTTGATATCTTGAGTTGCTAGTTGCTGGAATTTAATACATATTAGGATGTGGGGGAGCCATACAATGTAGTGTTAGGAAGATAAGATCTAAACTATTGAGTTTATTGTTAAAAAGTTCAGAAATAAGTAAAAAATAACTGTAGCTTCGTAAAAATGCACTACTCTTCTGTAAGGAGGCACCAGAGAGGTGTCTGTAAGGGTCAGTATTGCCACTGGATATTATAATTGGTTAAAGTCTAGTTCATGATTTCTGAAAGTACTGTGGTCTGCTAGCTCCTGCAAGGTATATGATTGTCTGCAAAAAAAAAAAAAAAGGTGAAATAACCCAAAAAGTGCAGCAAAACAATACGAGCAAGCTTAGAAATGGGAAGCACAGAGCACCTCTGACTGGGATGTTGTCACACAGGGACACTCATAGTACTGGTGTGTGGAGCACAGTCCCCCTCCACCAAGCCTTCTGTCCACTCCTTTGCAGCAACACGTTGCCTCTGTCATGGTGCTGGTGCAGTTGCTTGCATGAGCATTCTATAAAACAGACCAGCAAGTTAATTTGGGGTTTGAAAACATACATTAGGAAAAAAGCAAACAGAAAAATGACTGCAGCCCTCTGGTCCTGATGAGCAGCGTGGAACTGAAGTGTGATTCAGAGTTGTGTTGGCATAACCACGGGGGCAGCAAACAGGAGTGGCTGGAAAGGAAAGGAGACCAGGAAATCCTAAAGTCAGAGCTGCTGCCAAAGCCTTTGTATTGCCAGGTTAAGGCCTTGGTGACTAATTCTGCTATTTAACCTTGAGTAAACAGTGGAGCTGAGAATAAATTCCTTGAGCTGTGGCTCAGTGTGTTGATCTGCCATGTCACTTTGCTTTATTCTTGTAGAGTGGTCCTTGTTAGAGAAACATCTGTTGGTCTGTGCTGGCTGAGCGTAAGTGATGTTTGTCAATATGTGTTGTGTTCAAATGTAACAGAGGTGTTTGGTCTCTAAGCATATCACATACTAACAAATGAGAGCTAATTCTGTCCCATTTGTCATTTTTCTGTTTGCTAAAGGATTGACGTAGATGATACGGTTTACACAGAAGGTATTATTTCTCCACAGGTGGTTATTTCATGTCTTTTTTTATCATCAGTGTTCAACTTTGATTTGTGCTGTTGTGCTTATTATTATAATAACATACATTATTATAATATCCCCCACATTGTCATCTCATGTCCTTTAGAATTTCATGCTGTGTTTGGAATATCTTTTCCAGCATGACTAATATTAATGTTGTACATAAGCTTTTATTGAGACCACTGCCAAAAATTAAGGTTCACACTTTGTGAATTAGAGCTCTTTTACCATTTTGAGACATGTTTGTTAGCTGGAATTTGGTATTAGGGTTAGGTAATGAAAAAAACTGGTGCTGATTTTCTTTTAAGCTTCAGAATTAAGCTTAAATGCTGAGACTTTGGCAGGAACAGATGAAGTACTTGTAATAAAATTCTTTCAGCAAGATCTAAACCACTCTTAGCAGCTTTCTTTGCTTGGTTCAGACATCTTTAGTGAAGTTGCATTGTTAACAAAAGGAGATATAAAAAAAAGCTTTGGGAAGGCAGAGAAGTTCATGTTTAAAAATACAAAAAGTGATTTAGTAAGTAGGGTTGCATTGTCATTTGGAGAGGAACTGACTTCTTTCAGCAGATTATTTTTAAGATACAGCCTTGGCTATGCCCTTCTGAGCAAAGCAGCAGCCTGCTTATAACTTTCAGCATAATACTGCCCCATCCTAGGTGCAGAATCCAACACTTGCCCTTGTTAAACTTCATATGGTTGGTGGTTGCCCAGCTCTCTAATTTGCCTCTTTGCAAGGCCTCTCTGCCTTCAAGGGACTCAGCGGCTCCTCCCAATTTTGTATAATCTGTGATTTACTTAGTAGTCCTTCAAGTCGTCCATCCAAGTAATTTATGAAGATATTGAAGATATCTTGGCCTAATATAGAGCCCTGCAGAATCCACCAGTGACTAGTTGTCAGCCTGATGTAACCTCATTCAGCACAACCCTTTGCACCTGACCTGTGAGCCAGTTGCTCATCTGTTGCAGAGTGTGTTATTTGCCCAGTTTTATGCTGAATATTTTGTCCAGAAGGATCTTATGAGAGATGGTATCAAAAGCTTTACTGAAATCTAAAAAGATTGCATCTGATGGCTTCCCCTGATCAACTAGATGGGTTACCTTGTCATTAAAGGAAATAAGGTTTAAAAAGCAGGACTTTCCCATCATGAAGCCATGCTGGCTCTGTCCAATGACTGTTATCATTCAGGTGTTTTTCAATGCCTCCCAAGATAATTGTTTCCATGATCTTACCAGGTACAGAAGTGAGGCCATCAGGCCTGTACTTACCAGGGTCATCCTTCCTGCCCTTTTTGAAAATCAGGACAACATTAATCACCTTCCAGTTGAGCAGGACCTCTCCAGATTCCCAAGACCATTGGAAAAATCATCAAGAGCGACCTTGCAATGATGCTAGTCAACTCCTTAAGCACTCTAGGATGAGTCCCATCAGGTCCCATAGATTTGTATGGATCCAGCTGGAGCAGCAGATTCTTCACAGCATCAGTCAGCTGGGAGTAGAATGTTCTCACAGTTACTGTCCTCCAGCTCAGAGTGCTGGGACCTCCTTGACCTGCCATCAGTGTTGAAGATAGGCGAAGAAGGCATTCAATATTTGCCTTGTCTACATCCCTGTTTGAGGTGACCATCCTGATCCTGTAATGGGCTGATGTAATTTCTGCACTACCTTTTTCTATTAATGTACTTTAAGGAGTTCCTTTTGTTGTCCCCTATAGTACTGGCAGCTTCAGCTTCACTTGAGCTTTGGCCACATGAATTTTCTCCCTGCAGTGACAAGCTGCATCTCTGTATTCCTCCCTGAGGAGGAATGTCACTGAGGAACAGTGTTCTAGATTATCAGGGTTTTTCTTGTTTTGTTTTTTTCCTTTCACTCAGATTATGTCTTTTGTGACAAATTGTTGAAAAGGTTTAGAGACCAATAGATGTAGCTCAGAGGAGAGGAGTAGTAATGCAAGAAAATTTGCTCACACAGAGTAAACAACTTATCTGTTTGCTTCTGTTGTTAGCAGAGCAAATATGACCGAAGCACAGTCTGTCATTCAATTGTGTGAAATATCTCCCTGCCTGCATTTTGAGTCTCAACTGTGCTGACTGGTTTACCTGAATGTCCTAAGTTTTGTGTTGGTTATAGCCCAGGTACACAGGTCTAGTGTATTCGTGGTTATTCTAGTGTAGAAAATATATTGATATATAAAGACAACTGGATATGGCTCCGGTTGCAAAATGGTTGCCTGAAATTATCCCAGAGAACTCAAGGAAAGCAGAAATATATATCATGTTCAGTCATGTAGCTTTGGTCCGCATGAAGGTTGGCAGCCTCTTGGATATAGGCTCCAACTGGTTAAGGGCAGAGTTTTTCACTTCTTGCTAGACTGCTGAAATTTGAAGCAAACTTTTAGGCATCCTTAGCAAGGTCACTCATGGCCTCTGCTTTTATAATTGCAAAGAACAACAAAACTTCTGCTTACAGAACTCTCTTAGTCTTTGAAGGTAAAGCATGTAAACCCTTAAAATGTTTTCCATTGGGTATGGGAAGGGTAATGTTGATAAACACCACCGTGAGATTAGTTTTCCATCCTCTGCTTGGGCAATCAACCTGTCTGTAGTAGCACCTTAGGCCACAGCTATGGTGTGTCTTGTAACATGGATACTGCAAAAGAAATCAGCCTACAGAAAAAAAGAAAGATGAAATTTCTTTTTCTTCAGAAATTCTCTGGTGAAAAAAGAACAGCAATGTGTTTTGGAAGGGATTTGAAATATAAAAAATATTTCACATTAAAGGAGAAAAGTTCCTCCTTAACTGAGAAAGAGGTTGCTGACTATAAAGCAAGAAGCATCTCCAGTATGTGAGATTAAGGAAGTTGCAGGCAAGGACTGTGCAGATCATATCCATCTCAGGACTTTGTGTTCCTGGTAGCCTGATTTCTTTATGGTTTGGGGACGGGCAAGGCAATTACAGCCACACCAAGTGGGAGTGGGCGCTCACAAATGACAAAGGAAGAGAAGGAGGGACAGTCCCTGTCCCTGACGGTTGTCATGTCGCATTGAGTATTTGGTTTCCATGCAAGTTGCCATTTATGCTGACCAGGCCCTGTCATCGGTTTTCTAACTTGTATCTGTCTCCTGAATGGTTTATTCTACCTCTTTCCTGTAACCTTTGACTAACTTGTTCCTAGGCAGGCAGAAACAGCATAGGTGCCCTAATGCATTGTTGCTCTGACATGTTATGGTGCTATGCATAGGTTTCTCTGGTGCTATATGTGAAGGCTTTGCTTTCTTGTTTGAACCCCTTCACCATGCTGTGTGTGAAGCTTTCTGCTGAGCCCATTTAAAAACAATGTCTGGGGCAGGTGAAAAGTTATTTTGGTGTATTTAAGCCATTTGCCTTCCGTAATGCTGGTACTGCTGGCAGTAATATTGTTCAGCTGCTGTTTGCAGTCCAGCTCTGAAAATTTACACATGAGGACTGGGTCTGTGTTACTCCACCTTTGGGAGCCTCCTATTTGAAAAGTTTCTCCTTCATGTTCTTAAAATGAGCGGGAGGAGAACAGGACCTATAAGAGTATCTGTTGGTGCCCTTCCAAGGTGTGCTACAGACTGGGTATATATATAAAAAATTTACTGATGTTAGTGATTGCATATTTATTTAATATTTTTTGAAAAACATGTTT
>NW_008657738.1:2871-20140 GCF_000695815.1 Acanthisitta chloris | reverse complement strand
AAAAATAATCTGTAATAAGAAAAAATGAGGTTCGCTAACAAAAAGGAGAGACGTGGTGGTAGTGAAAAATCAAGCCATATACTTAACATTGCATCTTAACTGTTACACAAACAGAGAGCCCCAATTTTCTGAATTTTAAGACTGTATAAACACACACAAAAATAACCTCAGCTGCTGTTCAAGCTGGCCTTCACTGTTTGAAACTTTTCCAGCATTGCTCAGAACTTGTAGAGTTTTTATCTATCAAATATATCTGCACTAATAAATCACAAGGACATTCCATCATGTCCTGTGCTGTATTTTGATTGGTTCTGAGAGCCTTGCTCTGCCCTTGTGATACCAGTGGAACATATTGATAGTTTATGCTTATTTATTTATGCTTACTTGATAGTTTATGCTTATTTTAAATAGCAATTCAGCTTCTAGATTGGATTTAAAATAACAACAAAATCACTGCTCAGAATAAGTGAGCATGGAATAGTTAGTACAATGACTAGAAAAACACCTGAGGCATCTATCCACCTTCTTTGGAGAAAATTTCTAGGAGGTCAGATACATAATGGACTTAGCACAGCAATATTTTTCCTCAGAATGGTTGAAAATGTGCATTCTGAAATCTTTTTCTATATGAAAATATTTTGATGGAGAGAGATTTTGAAGGTGTGACGTACTCAGAGTGGTAATGACAGAGTCTATTTTCTAGAAGAAGCACATGTATCAGTAGAATTTAATTTATAGATCCTGCATATATAAAAGTAGGAGGCTATATTTCTTTCTGTATAGGTCATGCCACAGTTGTTTTGAAATGCGAGTGTAAATTAGGGTGAGATTAAATCGTATGGACAAAGGATACTCCTCTCATACCAACTGGAGGGAGGGAGATGAGGCTTCTTAGTCTTATATTCTTCCATCTTTATCCTTTGTTGGTTTTATCTGATGGATTTACCAGGAATTACAATTTTTTTTCATTCTAGTTTGTTCTCTTACGTGTGAATCTCTATCTAAGTGTGATGTTCATAGGTTCTTCTGTAGCATGGTATCAATCTCAATGCTGTTTTACAAAAAAACTTGGAATTGTATCAATCTAATGGATTCTGTGGTACATTATTACTAAAACTTTATGTATGTACTCCCATCCCTGAACAGTACATCAAAACAGTATATTCTAAACTTCACCAAGTTTTCTAAAGTCACTTTTCTATGGAACAGCGTAGTAGAATGACACATAGATTTGACTGCCACTTCTTTTGAATAATAAAAACATTTGAGACTCAGTGCATCTCTATTAAATTTTTGTACAAATTTGTCTATGTTGTAGCACACTAGAGTTCACCTAGAAGAAGATCAGCAATCCCTACAGGGTATCATACCCAGAGTTCTCATCTGGAACTGGTTTGAAACATTCAGAAATTGCACATAGATTCCATTAATTTTGCTTCAAAACACAGACAGTTTGCAATTTTCCCAGGCAGAAAAGCCAACTGTCTAATTCACAAACATAAAACCCAGTACGAATTTTTTTTTCTCTGGAGACAAAACAAGCTTAAAACAGAATTCCCATATTCTAGTAAAAAAGTACTGAAATCTAAATTAAAACCAAATCTGATTAAATGGCCTGAAAAACAGACCCAAGCAAACAAAATGCAGTATAAATACTCAAAGAAATTTTGATTACAGACATGCCTTCAGTTTCAGCGAGCCTGAAATAAAAGTTGATCTTCAAATTGCAGCCCTCTACTATTGGTATAGAATAATGCAGCACCGCAGTCTTCAGTTCTAGTCCAATTTTCATATGGAAATTTTCACCTGAAATAAACTTTTTTATGGCCTCTTCCTAGAGTCCAGGAAGGAAAATCCATGTAGTGTCGTGTTGCGGTTTAACCCCAGCCAGAAACCAAGAACCATGCAGTCACTCACACTCCCTCCTCTCCCCTTGCCCCCAACCTGGAGGAATGGGGAGGAGAAAATAAAATATAATATGTAGGTTGAGATAAGAACAGTGTAATAATTGAGAACAGAATGAAATAAAATACTAATGAATGCTAAAAAGAAAGTGAAAGAAAAAAACCACCCCAAAACCAAGAAAACACAACCAGTGATGCACAACACAATTGCTCACCATCTGCGGACCAATGTAACCCCATCCTTCCCCCTGGATCGGCCCATTCCTGCATAGATACTGGGCATGATGTTCTATGGTGTGGAATATCTCTTTGTCTAGTTCAGGTCACCTGTCCCAGCTATGCTCCCTCCCAGTTTTTCTTGTGTACCTTCTCACTGGCAGAGCATGAGACACAAGAAAGAAAATGTCCTTGATTTAGGATAAACACAACTTAGCAGAAACCAAGACATCATTGTGTTATCAATACTCTGAATCCAAACACTGCACTATTCCAGCTGCTGAGAAGAAATCCCAGCCAACACCAGCACATATGGCCATTGCTTCTTGATAGTGTTTCAAAACGGTACATTCATGCATCACAGAATTTATGATGCTTGTTATGTAGTTTTTTGTATATTTCAGTAAAACTTTAATGTCCAGAGATGTTATTCTCAAAGGCCATGATCTTCCAAAGACTCAGCTTTTTATACTGAGACTACTTCCCTGGAAATAGCTCACACATAATGATTTTTTAAGGGACATGAGCTCCGACTACATAACCCTGAACTATAGGGTGTTAACAAGAAAAGGATTAGCAAAATGTCAGGTGTCCACATCTGTATCTGCAGTTCATTTTTAATGCAAGTTAACAGGGATTTCTTATTTCATAGCGATTCTTTGTAAATTCACTCACTTCACACATGTTACCACAGATAGTACATTCTTAAGCTTGTTTTAGTGTTTGCTGCCTGGTTTCTGCAGATCTCTCTTTTTCAAGGTAATTTTCATTTACCCTCATGACCTAATCTCTTCCTTTACAGTTAAATTCCATTAACACATGTGCTAACATCAGGGACTTTGAATTCTCAACACCTTTGACAGTCTGTCTCCTGTCAAGGCAAACATGTTTCAGGTGCCAGAATTCTTTGTACTTCTGCCCACAGAATGGGATGAGTAAGTGGAGTGCAGAACAGAAGGCTACTCTGATCAAACAAAATATATCTCTTAATTGTAGTAATACTCATGACAACTCGTCCAATTGTAGCTGATGGGCCTTTTAGTGGCAGCTGATGAAAAGAGAAACATTTACAGAACTGCATTTCAAATATCTGGTGCATTTCCAGATAGAGATTGAGACATTTCAACTAAGCAAATTTTTGTTCATGGACAACATTTTACTCTTTGTAACACAGAAGTTTATGCATAAGTTCTGTATTTTTTCCTCACTATGACTGATGTTCCGCCGTTTCATTTTTCAGAGACCAAATAAATTCTAAAGAGATGTAACAGGGGTTACAAATCTGAACATAATCAGAAAATTTGAATAATTTAATAATGGACAATTTGATGAGCCTGGATTGACATGCAAAGTTTGCCCTAATAGAAGCTGATACATTCTTTACAATATTAATCATATCCTGTCAGTCCTACTGTAATGCACTGGCTTTTCAGACTAGAGTCATATAGCTATAGAGCAGTCTTTCAACCAGCTCTGGAAAGGGGATCTATTGAGGCATCTAAATTAGCCCATTAAGGATTTTAAGTGCTTCAATGATAGTGTTTTTAGTTTTGCAGCTTTGATTTATGGAATTTAAAGTTTGCAATATACAAATAAGCAGATTGCCGCAGCACTTATCAAAGTGTTGGACATAATTTTGAAAGTATTAAAGCTTATGTTTCTGCAGATGGATCAACCCTTGAAGCACTGAGGCCCACAAAATCTTGGATGTTAAATCTGAATGGACAGATAGATTATATAAAATATATATTTTTTCTTACCATTTCTTTAGCTGTTTCTTATACTGCCTTATGTATCCCCTCCTGCTCTCTGAAAATTTATGTATTTGAGTACCTGTGCTGAAACTGCAAGAACAAGAGTGGAAAGTCTGGCTGTGATAATGTGTACAGAGTCATCATGACTGGTTAGTGAAGAGTTAATTATCATTCCTGTATATTAATGCTCTGACTGTGCATGTTTACTGGACGATCCAGTGAGCATAGGTATGCATACCCTCTGGGAGATGGCAAGTCCACCAGCTCTGGGTGCATTTGGAGAATGTTTATAAGGTGCCTGGAAGACAAATGTAGATCAGTGAAATCAAACAAAGTGAAGCCTTCAACCTTAGGAAATAGTTGCTTCCCCCACAATGAAAATCTTACATGAATAAAGAGCTGAAGTCTCATTCCCTAAATATGACTCCTGTTAAATCTGAAACTACAATGATTGCCTCCTAGATTTCATGAACCCTTACATCTAGCATTAAAGTATAAGAAAGATTGTGACAGAAATGGTGATTCTCTTTGTCAACATATATCCATGCATTATGCTTCAGTGAAAATGTATTTCTGGACGGTCTTAGCTTGGCTATTTTGTGCTGGGCCGTGTGAAAACTCTCTGCTAGACACTGGATCTTTACATATGGGAGGATGTTTCTAGTGTGCAGGGCCAGGCCAGGTTAAGAGAGGTACAGCCACAAAGCAGCTGAAGAATTAATTCAGACTCCCTGTGAGGAACAGAGAGGAGGCAAGAAGGCAAATGTCAGAGACAGAGGAAGAAAAGAGGCACAGAAAGTATGTAGCAGCTCAGAAAGTCACTCAAACATGCTGGACTGGAATCAAGCATGAAAGATTCCTCCCATGGCATTCTCCTGGAGAAGCTGACAGCCCATGGCATGGACAGGTGTACTCTTCACTGAGTCTGTAACTGGAAGGGTGGCTAGGCCCAGAGAGTGATGGTGAATGGAGTTACATCCAGTCAGCAGATGCTCACTAGTGGTGTTTCTCAAGGCTCAGCCCTGTTTAGTATCTTTATTGATGATCTGGATGAGGCCATCAAGGGCACTCTTAGTAAGTTCACAGATGACACTAAGTTGGGTGGGAGTGTGGGTCTGCTGAAGGGTGGGAAGGGTCTGCAGAGGGATCCAAACAGGCTGAATCAATGGGCCAAGGCCACTGGTATGAGGTTCAACTAGGCCAAATACCACATCCCGCACTTCGGCCACAACAACCTCATGCAGTGCTACAGCCTGGGGGAAGAATGGTTGGAAAGTTGCCTGGAGGACAAGGACCTGTGGGTGCTGGTTAACAGCTGGATGAACATGAGCCAGAAGTGTGCCCAGATGGCCAAGAAGGCAAATGACATCCTGGCCTATGACAAAAATAGTATGGCCATCTGGACCAGTTAAGTGATTCTATCACTGTACTCAACACTTCTGATGCTGCACCTCAAGTCCTGTGTCCAGCTGTGGGCCACTCACTGCAAGAAAGGCATTGTGGTGTTGGAGTGTGTCCACAGACCGTCAGTGAAGCTGATGAAGGGTCTAGAGAGTTAGCCATATGAAGAGTGGCTGAGGAAGCTGGAGTTGTTTAATCTGGAGAAAAGAAAGCTCAGGGGAGACTTTTTCTCTCTCTACAACTATCTGAAAGGAGGTTGTGTCAATGTGAGGGTCAGTCTCTTCTCCCAGGCAACTAGTGAAAGGTCAAGAGTGTCACAACCCACCTGTAGAGGACATGATGTTCATTGTCAATTCTATTGTCAGACTGAACAAAGACACAGCACCACATGTTAGGGAACTTTAGGTTTAATTGTACAGGTGCCATAACTCTTGCAACCAGACAATATTTGTCTAAATACCATAAGGTGTTAGCAAACAAGCTCTTAAATTCATACAATCAACTTCCACAAAAGTGGAGGATAACCAGCCCCTAATTTATACAATACACTTCAGTATCTTCTCAATTCCCACAAAAAACTCCTTAAAAGTCCTGGCTTATGAGCCACAACACACAACAAATGGTGCTGGTTCACAAGTCACAACATCACTTTCCACAATCTCCCCACTCCCACAACACACTTCAGTAAATAGTATGGGGGTAACATATGATAGCTATGCTTTGCCCAGGCAATGCATAGAGAGAGATATTAAGACAGACAAGGGAGAGACCTAACACAGAATATCACCAGTTCTAGATCCCATGTTGGTTCTGCCAAATGGATGTTCCAAAGCTGGGGCAAAGCATGAGAGTGAAAGACAAAGAAAGGAAAGAGAGCTGGTAAAAAAGAGCATGCATAGGGGTCTGATCCACTCCCTTTTTTAGCTATCCTGGTGCAGCCTCTTATGTAAACTAGATTTTTTTTATTATTTTTTCCATTGGGCAGATCTAGGACTCCTTCTAGTCAAAGTCCACCTGTTCTGATGAAATGGCATGCAAGTTCAAAGATCTTCTGAGTTTAAGAAAAAGGTACAGGCAGGTCGGTCATAAAGCTGTGGCCAACACAGAGCTGTATCAGAATTTACAGCACGGGGTTTACAACTTCCCTTCCAATCCAAACCATTTTATGATTATGACATGCTAAATTTCCATTTCTGAGTCAAAGATTGTGTGAAGCCAAATACATGTTGTTAGCCCTTCAGGACAGAATCAATATCTACTCTTGATTTCCTGTTGCGATTAAAATGATACTTATATTGTACTTCAATTACTCTGTTCTCCTTCGTATACTTGAGACATAAGGGGTATTCAGCAATGCAGACAAAAAGTAGCCATATATTGGAAAGAAGGTAGAAATACACACATACACACACACACAAACTGACTACAAAAGTATTCTACTTTTCTAGGCATTTGAACTGTAATTTCAGAGGGAAGCTGCACTACATAATGATGAAATAATAATTTAAAAACATTGTCATTCTGCATAGCAAAAATCTACTGGAAAAACACTGATTACTACTATGCAAGTGTGGGCGAAGGAATGTCTATATGTACACCTCTTAAATTAAATGTGGTCACGTACACATCAATGTGCATATGCATGTGTGTCCAGAGTCTTGTCTAGCATCATTCTTTATAGGCCCTTGTTTTATTCCTGTTACTCTGGTAGGCAGATCATAAGGGGAAATGGACTGAAATCTGTCCCTTCTTATTAATCATGGACTGAACTGGTCCTTTACAAAATCAGTCAGCAACACAAGGGTAAAGACAAGTTAGCATAACTTGGAGGCAATGGCCGGTTTGAATGTGGGCGCACTGGTGAACTGAACCCTTTTTTGTGAGTCATGATGTGTAAGAGGGAAAACGACCAACTCGACCTTTACAGCTGAGGTTTAATTTTCAAGACAGGTGGAAAGACATGAACCAATTGTTATGAATTGCACAAAGGAAATGTCAAGTCACCAACAGATGATGCATGTGGATTAATACAACTGCTTTCTGCAGGCCCCAGTGCAAAAGATTATTCTGCTGCTCATGTGTTCTCATTTTTGCTTTCTTCCTATTAACCTTTTGCCCTTTCCTCATCTAATGCTGATACCTATCTAATACATAGCAAGTGAAATCCTGTAGTGTCTGCTTGCTGCCTTCACTTCTTTGGCACTCATTTGGCAAGGACTGCAGGTATCTTGATGAGTACTTATTACAGTGCAGGACCAAAGCTTCAGGACACTGGCAGTTTCTGAATCTTTCTTTGATCCACAAATAAATTTCAATTAAGGGCAAATTTGTGAGTGCCTCTTGGTTTTCTACCAACCTTTACATCATAACCGATTCCCTTTTCCCGTCCTATGCTGGAATCTTCCAGGGAAATGTCACCTTGATATTTTCAGACCCTTCTCAAGGATTTAGTCTTGGCTGTATAACAGTCCAGCTCTTGTTTGGTATTGCTCCTTTCAACTGTAATGCTAGAGTAGGTTAATCCCTGTGTGATTTTAAGACAGTTCTTCTGAAGATAGAGTTCCTTTATCTTGTAAGCATTATTTGCTTTATTATTAAGCATTTACATTTACATTTAATAGTATTGAAAATATTTTACTTCCTTGCCCTCAGATTACCTGATGATGCACATCATTCTGTAGCAGGGCCTTCAACTCCCATTCTGGAGAAGGTGCAGCATGCATTAGATAAAGGATAGAAAAGTTAATAGGGAAAAAAAGATGAAGTGAAATATCAGACAGAGAACAAAAGTTAGACAGCAAGAGCTAAAATTATTATCAGAAAAAGGAGACTTGCAGACAAATTCATGCAGTTACAGTAAAAGAAGGGAAAAGTAGGTTTAGTTTGGTTTAAAAAGACCCTACTGGATAAGATAACCACTGAAAAAAACCCCAGTATTTGCTAGTCATTTGTAAGCAATTATTTGAGCAGCAGGAAAAATAGCTCACCAACAAATAGACAGGCACTGTCATTCTTTTGATACAGCCATATGACATTATAAATGGAAATTTAGTAGTGAAGATACACTGACACCAATCCTCCCTGCTGCAAAATCTACATGGATATTTGTAGCAATTGCATGGGTGGCTTGAGCCATTTATTCAAATCATAATGTCATCCTTTTATTCTACTATGTGATGCTATTTTGATCTATATTCATCATATTATGGAACTATCTTACAATAGTACATCAAACTTCATCTAGAAGTTTTCGGATATTTTGTATCCAAACTGGGAGAGTTCTTTTTGTTTTCTTACCAGTAGTGGTTTATATTGACTGGTGACAGAGCTACATTATCTTTACAATTGCTGTCTCCTACCACGGAGTAAGATACTTGTAAGACATTTGTTACTTTCTTCTGTTTCTGGCTTCAGAAAGAGAGATGTGAAAAGTAGTCTGTGCATTTGTAACTGCTAGGTGGTTAGCCAAAAAGCAAAGTGCTGAGACTGTAGCAACAGGTCATATTTAAGCAACATTTTGTTATGAAAAAGTCTTAAAATTTTTTTGTAAGCCATGTATAATTTTCCATTTCTTATATAACTCTTCACTTACATCAAAAAAAAAAAAAAAAAAGGAGCTGAGAACTACAACCTGTACAGACCTGTCAGTCATTTCTGTCTTATCCTAGGATATGCTGGTCCAAACAACCATTACTGTTAACTCGGAGTGTAAACTCATCTGATCATCAACTTGGAACAACATGTGATTCCTAACAGAAGCATTTTTGAGGAAAAAATGACCTAAACAAAATCATGAACATATCTAACTTTTCACTAGTTTGATAAGTTTAACATTTAATGAAGTTTAACGTTCTCCTAATCTTATGTAATTTAATTCATTTAGGTTGCTGCCTAGAAAAAGTTCTCTGCTGGCTTCTCCAGTGTTGGCTGTTAACATATGAAAGACTCTCACTTCAGAAATATTTTGTCTTCTGGCAAGTCATGGTTTGCAAGAAGAGGTAATATCTAGATTTAGGTAAAAAACTGTAGTTATTAAAAGGCCAGCTTTAAGGTTCCAGCACTCCTGTTTATGTTGGCATTGGTGACAGTAGTTTCCTTTTATTTCTGCACTTTCTAGTTGGTAAAATGAGGCACTTGATGTGTAGGAGAGAGGGGTCATAGAGAATATTTCTTACAAGACTTGCTTTAAGAAGTGTTTAGATCAAACTGTTGTGTGATTTTTTCATATTTGCTCTTTTCACAGATTTAAATTGATGTACTCTTGAAGTAGATTCTAAATTTTCTAAATATCAGGGATTAAGAGACTTAAAATAGTTATACCATTGTGATACATTACTTACATAATTAGTGCAGCAATACTATTACATATCTTATGTAATAACTTAAGTGATACCTTAATACATAACACTGAGCAAATACAAGTGTGCAGTTTCATGACTTCTACATTTCATTCATATGGCTTGGAACACTTTGATTTTTGTGCCTAGGACATGAGCTCAAGAAAGTAAGCTTTTGTATTCCACAACAGGTATGCAAATTAAATTCACCTCTTGGCAGAGAGGAAGTGTATTGTGTAGCAAGCAATTGTGCATATTAAATAAGCCCATGTGCTGACTCCTAGAGGCAAATTGTATCTGCAGCTAATGATACATGAACTGTACAATGACCCATTATTGACTCCTCAAATGTACAGTTGTTAGTTGTTATTCTGTTAAGAAAATACAGAAAATTATTGATCTGGGGCATAGTTTATATTTCTTCAGATATTATGGAGTGGAAGTTTAATGACAATGAGAAATTATATGTTCCACCATGTAGTGGAAATGTGGAGGTTTAACTTCAAAAGACCCAGACCACTGGATGGGTTTGGAGTTCTGCCAAATGACAGCAGGAAATACATTGTAGAATAAAGAAAGTTATTCACTCAAAGGATGCTGTAATTCAGATTGATTGCTGTAACTTTGAAAAAAAATCAGGTTTGAATTTCATCCACTTTCCATGGGTTCTGATTTTAAGCTATTAAGTAATGGTGCTAGCTACTTCAGGAATATGACTGTGGTCCTTTAATTTTGTGCATTGCAGACTCCCTCCTTGCTCCTTATTTGCCCCTAGTGTACATCAAGGAATGTTCATGTGAACAAAGTTACAAAGTGACAGATAGTGTATATAATGTGATTATTTTAACAACCCTGCTAGATCCAGGAAAATTCTGATTGACCTGCAGAAGCAAACAAAGCAGAATTGCTGACAGCATAAAAAGAAATGCAGGAAATTGCCAGTCAAAAGCATATTACAAAATAAACTGAAAGAAAACAGCAAACTCAAAACACATTTGTGCTGAGAGAAAAATATGAGAGTGACACAGCCCAGAGATGCTTCTAATAGTGCTTTGATTTGAGCCACTTTCTGAACTGAACATGGTCCTAAAAATGAAGATACAGGATATTTGTGGAAGCTCACAATGGACCACTAAACCTCAGAGAGATAGCCAGAAGCCACAACTGGAGGAAGAAGCCCTAAAAATTGTTATACAGCATATTAAAATCATTGTTGAAGTGAGGTTTACCTCAACCGACACCTTTTAGAAGAATGATTTTTTTAGAGTTCCTGTGGGAAAACCTGGCTCAAGACATTACAAAGGATCTGTGTCTCAAAGGCAGATGCTCAGCATACTTTGTAGACTGGGACCCCTTCAGATTTGATCAGTAAAACTGAAGCACCCAGACTACTTAGTCCCTGACAAGCTTTTGTTTAGCCATCTGGTTTTGATGGAATTCCTCATAGTCTAACACAGGACTTGGGTTGAAAATCCCTATGGTTTAGCTCTCAGGATTTGGATTTGGACTTCCCTCTCTGAACAATTACTTGAATACAATTGCAGGTTTATAAAGACAAATATCATAAGGTTACTTTTCTTCGGAATTGAAAAGGATAGACATCTATTCTTGTGTAATTATGTCTCAAGAAAACAGTATACAATGATTACTTAGTCTTTCTCTTTGAACCATTAATTAAACATTTCATAACTAAGGCAAGATAGAATTATTGACATAATCTTCTAGTTGTGAATTCAAAGCTCTTTTAAATTAATTGTAATTCTGCGTGTCATGGCTTCAGAGTTATTTCTAGGCATGCCAGTTAACTTCAAAATTAGGATGATGTTGTAAAATACCTAAACAACTGCTATAAATTTATCAAACCATCAGATTTGCTTGATAGTTTACCTGTTCTGAGAGGAAGACACTTTTATTATTAAGTGGGATTCCCTTATCAGGAAATTAAACTTTAAACTGACTAAATGCGTGGACAAACCTAAAAGCATGAGTGATTTTCCACATTCTGAAGAATGAATTTCAGAGATACTTCCATAGCTCAGATTAATTTCTGAATCTGACAACACAAGATGATTAATTAAAAAGAGTGAGCAGAGGAGCTTTCTGATTTTTCTTAAGATCTTGATTTATCCTTATAACTAAATAATAAATGAGATTAAAATTACTGTCTGCTTTGTATCAGTGATTTCTGCCCCACCATTCTGTCCAAGTTGATAAATCTCTTTGCCCTAGAAATGAAACACATTGAACCAACAGGTTTGTTTGTTTAAAATGATTTTTTTCCCAGTAACAATGAACATGTTGCCTTCTGTTCAATGCTGTTGTGCCTGAGTGAATCTCATTCTAAGGGAAAAAGTGTTTCAGTTGTCCAGTAGATTTAGTTGTGTTAAATGGAGCCTGTCAAGAGGACTGATTCCATTAAAAAGGTTTAGAGTAACTCAAACCCTCTAAAAAGTAAATTATCTTATCTTTGCTTGTAATAGACTATAAAATACAGACTGTATGAGACTGAAAGTATTTCTCAATGGTTGGGCACTGCTACAGCCAATGATGCTCCTATCTTAGTGTGGCTTCTTAATAAGATTTATCATGTCAAAAGCTCTTCTTATCATTATCTCTGTCAAAAAAATTTATTAGTAGACATATATTAATAAGCAACACAGTATAGAGTACTAGCAGTTTTTTTCCTTCTATGAGATGTTATTTTATAATCTGCCTCTCCTAAAAAAAGCCAAGCTTTTGTGTGTTTTGCTTAGGATTTCAGAAATTTGGTGACTAAATTGGACTCTATATATAATCTCCTGATTCCTGTGGGAGAATTACCTGGCTTCCATCACAAACCAGTCTCTCTGATACCAGTTGCGTTCATAAAATTAAAGTTCCTGTTAGTCCAACTGACCACATCTGCCAAATGACAAAAATGTTAGAGTAACAATGTGCATCTGTCATCCTGCTTTGACTTCAGCATAATCATGCATTTTTTAAAAAGTAGTAAATTGATTACTTGGCTACTTTTTCTATTTGGATTGCCCAGTTCTTGTTAATTCCATGCTATTTTCCTTTGAGGCTAATTACTTTTTGCAGAGTGAAGAGTACAAGAAATGCAACCATTTTAGGCATCATGAGGGATTCTGATAGCATGGCAAATGCTGTTAAGGTGCTGCTTTGGTGTATTTTTGTGAAGATCAATTGAGGTACTACAAGTGTGAAAGAAGAAGATAAACTTTTAATGGTAACAGAATGAATTCTTATTATACGTAAACCTTCCAAGCAACTTGAGAAGCAAAGCCTTAAAGTCATTTTATGATAGTAAATTAAGGAAACAATACAATTTTAGCATTCAAAAAAGAAAAAGCTCCTCTCTTTTTCCTATATGTTGTCAGAACTTCTTTATGACACAAGATTTTATGGTTTCCTGGAAGACCCTCAGTGAGCTGATTTTTAGTCTAATTTGTTGCCCTGTGTCACCTGCATATGATGCCAATATGATGATCCCTCTTGGCCTCACACAAGATTGTGCTTAGGCACCAGGTTGGACTCTGACCACTGCTGTGTCTTGCTGCATCTTTTAATCCCTTATTGCAGGTATACCTGTTTGGTTTGGGTGTGTGTATGTGTTTGTTTGCTTGTTTGTTTGTTATTGGGGTTTGTTTTGTTATGTTTTGTTGTTTTATTTTGCTTTGGGGGTTTTTGGGTGGTTGTGTTTTGGGGTTTTGTTGTTTGCTTGGTGTGTTTTGGTTTCTTTTGTATCCTGAGCATCAAACTCACACCAAGCCTCTGTCTTACTTGTATTCTCCAACCAGAGTAAATGTAAACATATGGTCTTTGTTTATGTGAACACTAAAACGTGGCTTCACAATCTGAAGACAGGCAATACCCCTTCCCCTCACCTTTGTTTGCTAGAAGACAAATCTGCTGCCAGTCCTGATTTCTGTCAAGAAGTATGCCAACCACTCTTACTTTGTCCAAAAGTGATATCTTGTTAACACGCATTGTACAGGCTGCCATCACCCTTCTGAAGTTACATTAGCACATTAGCTAAATTTACAGCCTAGCACAAGATTACCAATTAGGTCAGGTGACATGAAAAAACCAACATGGGCCTTTAACATATTTTTTATTTTTTTTAGGCTTTGGTATTTCTGGGCAAAATGAGAATTCTGGTTCATCACTGACTGCAGCAAAGGCCTATGTTTAAAGTCTTAGAGGGAGGTCATCACATGACACCACATTACACAGAAGGATGTTTGAGAAATAGCTAGGACAGGGCTTTAATGAAGCTTAGGTTTGGAAGTTTCATTTCATTTTATGCTGAGATATGTTGCTAGACCATGGTAACAGAGGGACTCAGTTACAGAGCTACAGCCAAGATTTTTCATTAGATTAGGGTTGTGCTGGGAATGAAAAGATCCAATACTGTAGAATTTCTTTCTGACTCATTTGCATGTCTGCATTAAACTAACTCAGTTTTTCCTAAACAATAGATTGAATCTAAACTTGAAATCTGAAGCCCAAAAGGTACCTATGAATACTTCTTTTACGGTAGTTTTCTTACATCCCTAAGTTGCTAAACTCAGTTCTACCTGAGGTACAGTTCAACAATACTTAAACAAAAACACCCCAGACCATCAGAAGGGCATGTATTCTGACATCTAGCCTTGCTTTAGCCCGGATGAGTTCTCTAAGCTTTTTAGATTGCTGCACCTCATTTTCTTTTCCAATTTTTAACCCTGACCATAATGAAATTCTGAAATCTGAAGCCTATTCAATCAGCAGTTACCTGCTAAGTGCCAGTATCACTTTAGCACAAAATTTGGTTTCTAGGTCTTAACTGCATGTGTTATGCACCAAAAGTATGTATCATTGACTTAAATCATATTTTCCTGTTTTATTTTATTTCAAAATGGCATGTAGAATGGATAAATATCTCTGCTAGAAGAGGTTTTTTAACATAAATTATTTACAATTCCTGTATTTCTCTAAATATACATTAAAAAGCACTCAGCATTGGAAATTAGTTGTTTTAAACTCTGCCAAAGAGAATTAACTTTAAAATTGTTTTTGAAACTGTTTCAGCAAAAACCTCATGCACTATGTTTTGTGAATATACATGTGTTATTTTTCATATCAAAGGTTTTGAATGCTCAGCATATGTTGTACCAAGAAATCTGACTAATAAAGTTTTTTTATATTCTCTAAATGTTGAGTACACTAGAACACTGGGAAAAATTTACAAAACAACAGATAACATTTGACAATGCTTTTAAAAACTTAGACTATCAGTTCTAAGATTCATAAGGCTTACTTTCCAGTAGAAAGCAGTCTGACAGACCATTTTTCTCAATCAAGAATCCAGTACAATTACCTTGACAATATTTCAATTTGTGCTCCCTAGAAGTGTTTGCTGGCAATGAATATTAAATGCAAAAATTTATAACAAAGTATTAAAGTTCAGGCTTTCATATTTGTCTAGGGTTGCTCCTGATGATGGGAGACATAGTTACATGGATTTTTGATTTAGCATGATGTGGTCATTTCGAGGTTCACATCAATGTGAATGAAATCTAATCAGTCAATATTATTCTTCTAGCATGTTGCAGGTATTGTTTGTGGAAGGGTCTGAGTTGTAACAGCGCAAGAAACAGTCCTTAGAAAACAGGTCTTACCCCACAAACAGTTTTAAAGTATTTGCAGTGGGAAGAAGGACAACATGTGCTGGAAGAGTGACATGCCCCACCAGCTGACTCATATATATAAGCAGAACACCATAGTTAGGCTAGAAAGAAGGGGGGAAAACGGAAAAGATAAAGGAAATATTCTAAGAAAGCAATAAATGTAATACTGCATATTGCATAGTTAGCCATTCCTTACCAAATGGGAAGCAGCTGCAAGAATCATTAATCTTCTCTACTTCTTTGCCAATCCTGATGTTAGAGAAGCAGTGGGAGTAGAATTAATGGAATCTGAGTATGGATATTAATTCTCCTGTTGTAATTTCCCAGTTTATTTGTATTCACTAGACTACTATTGCATACAAAAGAGGAAATGAGATCCTACAAGATATAAAACAAACAAGAAAGTTAAAAAAAGAGATTAAGTAGCTCATAAGCATGAAGAACTACTCAAACATCAGTCATTTTATGTCTCAAATCAGAAATGTCTCAGATTTACATCAACCCGTGACAAGGAATTTGATTTCCTTTACTTATGCCTTTGCTGGCTCCCAAAATGCCAGAGAACCATCTACAGAACTTTCCCTCCTATTTATTCATCCTACTCTTCTCCAAGAAGCTTAACAACCATTACATCAACACATACTACAAATCTTCCTTATCAGTCAATTTGTAGTTCCCTCTAGAACTCAGCAGGCTTATTCTGTATTTGTCAAAATTTAAAAAATTACCATGAAATATCTCAGAGTGACTAGTTCTGCAATCCCTCTTGTGAGCTTTTTTTCCAAATGACTACATATCACTTGCTTTATTTCCTAAATTATGTTTAGTTCAACCTTTTTTCCTAGGAGCCAGCTCTGAGCTGAGTAATTTTGTGTCATCCAGCTAGGAGTCAGCAGTTAGAAGTCAGAGGAACAAGCCAAGGTAATGTCCGATCAGTGATGTCGCCACAGTTCTTTTTCTTCTTACAATATCCAGGATCAGACGAGCAGAAGATCACATATCACCTTTAGTTAGGGGTTTAAAATATGCTTTTGCTTGTAAAACAAGTCTAGGGCCATGGCTGAACAAGGCATTCCTAATTAGAGTTTTGTATGGTGGGCCTACTGATTAAAAAAACTCTGTAATAGTTCTGCTCTTTGTTCTGACTGTGTGTACATTATCATAGGCTGTATCGACAATATTCTGCCAAAGAAGATGTTATCAAATTATCAAATGCTAAGATCTTTTTGACCATGATGTGAAACATTTCATATAAAATAGATAAGGAACAAAGTTTCATTTGCTCTTAAAGTTCACCTGAAACCTCAACTATCTAATTATATTTGAAATCCCAAAGGCCTCAAAAAATATCTTCTATTAAGGTTTCCACATTGTTTTGCAGACTCATGAGATATGAACATTTAATTGTTTCACCTGCCCTGACTTTAGAGTTTTCTCTTTCACTGATCCCTAAAATGCAGCTACTTTTTTTCACTAGATAATTCTACAGAAAACAGGTAAATGTGCCTAGCCTAACTGGATAATTTGGAAAAATCAAAATGAATGATACTATGCTAGTAAATGAAATAATATAAAACAAAAAAACCCAAAAAAACCCAAGCAAACAAAAACACCAAAATGAAATACAACAAGCAAGCTAAAAACCTCAAAAAGCAGCTAAACAAAATTTTTCCAGGCTGAGTCCACTTACATACATTTTAAAGGCCCTCATCTGAGAAAAAAGGAAAAAGGCAGATGGATTTAATAGCCCATGCATGTTAACGGAACAATAGACTAGCTGGAATACACAGTGAAGCATTAGAATTCTGAATGTAATGTTACAGAAAAGTAAATTTTGTTCTTAAGACTAAGGAGTTTGAATTAGCAGGTTTAGTACAGGGCAAATCTTCCACAGTTTATACATTGTGTATTTTCTGTAACTAAAGAAGTAGTCATCTTTATGCAAAATATTTTGGAAATTGTGGAATGACTTTTCTCTTCCCTTA
>NW_008657738.1:0-2808 GCF_000695815.1 Acanthisitta chloris | reverse complement strand
ACACACATTTTTGTAAATGTTCTTCTCCTATTAATTTCTGAAAAAGAAAAGGAAGAATAAAGAAACTGCAAATACTTTGTACCAATTGTAGCAATGCCAAAAATCTTTGTAATCTAAATTACTTTCTTCCATGTGTGAAAACAGTTAATAGCAACTCCCTGTAGCTAACAGCAGTCTAAGCATTGGAGCAGAATATTAAACAGTCATATCTCTTTGTGGAATATGAAGCTTTTTCTGTAGTACACAAAGCTGGCACTACTGTACCTGTCACCCACTATCTCCCATACAAAAATATCTGAAAATGTTCCTGTATCTGAAAACGTTCCCATATCCAGGGGTGTCAAAATGGTCTCGCAGCAAACAAATGGTGATTTATTTCTCTGTTAACGATGAAAAGAATAAAAAAATTCTTAGAAAACCCCAATCTGGGGAGCACAAAGAGCAAACCCTGAATTACCTACCTTGTACATGAGCTGTGTTTTCTCATGGTTGAACTCCAGCTGCTGCATGGAACCAGACCCTTCAGAGGAGTCAGTGGCAGAGCAGGGAGATGTGTTTATTTCTGTGTCCTCATGTTTTCTAGGTTGTTCTAAGATAGTAAGTCTTCACCACTATCTAAACAGGTGATAGACAAACTAACATAAAGATAAAATGCTGACTCTTCTCTTTTTCTAAAGGTTACAACTTCACTACTCTCTGTTGAAAGGTAAGTGGGGTGGTAAGAGCTGCAAACAAGTTTTAAAGACCTCTTGTCACCATGCTATGCAATGGAGAAGTATCAGGCTTGGTAAATTTCTGGAACAACTTCAAGTACTTGTCAGCCAGGTCTCCCATTAGATCACTCCCTGAGTAACAGATGCAAAAGTGAAAAGTGACATCCAGCTGGCTCTAGGAAAATGGTGAAGGTAGCTATATTTATACATGTATATATCTACATATACATACATACATATATACATACATATGTATATATATATATATCTCCCAAATGACGACTGGCTGAGCCAGACTTCAGAATCATCCTTTTGTGGAAGGGAACTATGAGCTGTAGCTTCTGAAATGCCTTTGAAGTCTTTAATGAGAAAATTAAATCTAATGCCAGGCAGTGTTTACAAAGTGTAATACTACTACTGCCTTTGTGGCTGTGTGTGGAGATTTGAACTGTTTCTCCATGGCCACAATTAATGAATATAATCCTCCTTTGGAGTTCCTTTTGATTTTGCTTCGTGGATGAATCTCACTGACAAAACAATCCTCACTAAGAAAGACTACTTGTTATGAAAGCTAAAAGGTATCGGAACATCATCTGCATTTATCAGAATGTAAGAAATTATTCTTGATAGCTGCTTTACTGTGAACTTGGCAAGAAAAATGAAGGTTAATATAAAAATCTACAGTGTTATAGTTTTCTAGGAATCAGAAACCAGCTTTGTATATAACCTTATAGAACAGAGAACAAAGTCAGTATATAATTTCTTTGTGGTTACTGAGGTTAAAGGTGTTCAGTGTGAGATCTCTCACCTCTAATCACAGGTAATGAGAGATCAGTGGGAAATGACATCCAACTGACATACTGCAGTACAGAAAATGCTTTAATTTTCCCCTCATAACAAAATGATTGCTCTGCATTATTGTTTATCATCCTGTAATTGCAAGTACTGTCAAGAGAAAAATAGTTGGTTTTTTTTTTGGATTGGTGTGTAAGTGTGCATTTAGAAGGTGTCTATTATGAAATTGTGACAACATAGGAAAGTAGAAGGAAGCCCAAGGGTGACATGTTCCCTTCTTAGAAAATCTGAGCTTTCTATGTGTAAATTAGCATAATCAACATTAACATGAGTTACACATGCCTGCACTGTGCAGTGGCTAACACCTCAAGTACAGAATACTACAATGCAAACTTAATTCATGACTCTGCAGTGTGACATGTCAGCACCTTTCCGTATATTGGACTGGAACTGAATTCCAGATGGCAAAGAATAATACAATTTTAAATGCATCTCTGTATTTTACAAAGTGGCAATTCTGAGATTGTCTGGAGAAACATAAAGTAGACAAGGAAGAGAGGCTTATAATTGAAGCAGTTATATGCACATAGAAATAGTTTGCTACAGAATCTTTTAATAATATACAGAATTATGCTAAAGGTCCTTCTCATGACTGTTTTCCCCACTTTCTCTCTGGCTACAGTCAGTTTTTGCATATGTCAATCTGATGGGAAGCTGTTTACTTCAGATAATATCTTGATTATGACTACAAGAGCAACTGAAGGTGAGACATTGCAAAAATTAGGATAATTAGCAATGCTGTTCTGTGTCAAAATATCCTAAAACATGATAATCTGTTGATGTGAGAATCTTAGAAGTCAATTTTGTTTAAGAATATGAACACATTACAGAAAAAAAGAATATATTTTAAAAGGTCCATTTTGAGTTTGAAAAGCCTAAGTGAAGAAATCATAAAAGCATAGAATCATAGAATTTAAGAGTTGGAATGAATCTTCCACATCATCTAGTCCCAACCCTCCCTACCATGGCCAGGGACACCTCCTCACTAGACCAGATTGCTCAAGGCCTCATCCAGCCTGGCTTTGAACACCATCAGGGTTGGGGCATCCACTACCTCCCTGGGCAACCTGTGCCAGTGTCTCACCATGCTCGCAGTAAAAAACCTTTTCCCAATATCTACCTTCCTGCAGTTTGAACCCATTGCCCCTTGTCCTATCATTGCAGTTCCTAACAAAGAGTCCCTCTCCAGCCCCCTTGTAGGCCCCTTCAGTTGCTGAAAAGTTGCTATGAAGTCTCCATG
>NW_008657737.1:0-5113 GCF_000695815.1 Acanthisitta chloris | reverse complement strand
ATTATCCATTATTGATTTTTCAGGTAGGCAGCAATGAAGCTAAAACAAGAAGTCCCAGGGCAATCAGGAGAGACTTCAGGGCTTTGGAAAGACTGGATAAGGGAAGAGTAGCACAAGTAGTGCTCTCAATCCTTCCAGTTGCTGGGAATGTTGAGGGAAGAAACAGGAAGAGCTAGCAGATCAACACCTGGCTCTGAGCCTGGTGTCACCAGCAGAATTTTGGGGGTTTGGTCATGGGTTAGCTTACAGGACACCAGGCCTGCTGATGACAAATTGGCTAAACCTGACCCAAAGGGGGAAAAGGATCTTTGCACAGAAGGTAGCAATGCTCACTAAAGGAGCTTTAAAATTAATGTGAAGGGGGAGATTGTTGGACTCAATACAGATAAGCTGGGGAGAGAGGGAGGCACGTGACTGAGGGACATTGTGCTAGTGAGGTCCTCCAATCTGTCATCTCAGTGAAGGTAGGGAATGGAGAGCCACGTGATAGCAAAGATGCAGGGATTATTCATATGTCACGCAAGTGCCTGAGAACGGTCACATGGGAATTAGGGCTTCTCCCTCTAAAAAGATGGTGGGATCAATAGCTCAACTGAAGTGCACCAATGCATGCAGCATGGACAGCAAACAGGAGGAGCAACAAATATCGCACAGCTGGAAAGCTATGACATAGTTGCCATCATGGATACATGGTGGGATGACTCATACAACTGGAGTGCTGCAATGGATGGCTATAAACTCTTCAGAAGGCACAGGAAAGGAAGGAGAGGCGGTGCTGACAAAACATTCATTCTTAATAACTGCTTATGGAGGGCTGGATTTCTTCAATAGGTGCATACCTATATGTGGATTATAGATATGCAAGGAAATCATAATTGGCCATATTAAATTGGTGTAATAATTAATGGAGAGATTTTACTTTGAATTAAGAGACCATTCCAGGCAAACCTGACACTGATCAAGTTCTTTCTTTATGACCTTCTCCACCTGACCTTTGTTATTGACATCTTCAAAACTTTAAAAAAATGATAAAATTACTTCATTTGACTTGCCATGTAATAATGAGAGTAATACTTGTTGCATCTCATAGCCACGTTCTGTAGTTGAGAGAGGTATGTCCACTCATCTAGTTTTTAATGTTTTTATTTAAAGATGTAAATCCATTCTCCCAGAAAAGGCGTTGGTCCTTGTGCTGGTTTGAAAGCAAACCCATGAGAGACTTCGAGTCAGAAGTACAATTTAATATGAACAACACAACAAAACAACAACAAATGCAACAGTACAAAAAACCCTGACAGTCAGAAAGTAACCAGTCACCCTGTCAGTCAGGGTGTTGATAGTAGTCCGATTAAATGGTGGCTGCAGTCCTTCTGGAGCGATGGGTTTGTTGGAGCAGTGATCCCGCAGATCCGGTCCTCTCCTGAAGGTCCAGCAGCAGCTCTTGTCCTCTGGGAATCCAGCAAGCAAAACAGGGACCTGTGCTGGTCCAAACCCCAGCTTATATCCCTGTGAGTATGTTTGGCTCCCCACCCCTGGGGTGAGTCACCTCACAATGGGACAAGGCCATCACTGGGAGGATGTAATTCTATGTGCAATGCATGGGTCCTTGACAGCCCGTTAATCAGAGACAGCCCCCTGAGGGAGCCATCAGGGACAAGGTGATAATGATCACTACCCCACCTGCTTTAACTTCTTGTGGAGACCACAATAGAATACATGCTATTGGATACCCCCCACACTGCAACCCAGGACAGTCCTTGAAATGCAGTGCCATGCAAGTGAAAGAGCTTTTATTTTTATATTGCTTAGACGTTTGTGGGTATTTGAAACTTGTAGTATAGGTGAAGTTATAGAATTCTTTTAAATATATATGCATAGGGTGTATTCCTGTTTAATGAAGTTGCTGAAGTCTATGTAAAAGCTATGTTTGTGAATCAATATATTTATAGTTACAGAGCATGAAAATTAATGCTTCTTTAGGAAGATTGCAATATATTTTTAATCTTATTTTTATGTCCATATACAGAATTCTGGTTTTGGAAAATCAGTTGATTAAAATGAATTTTAGCAATAGCCCCTCTTTTGAAAAGTGCCATTTCTGTCAACTAGCACAGACTACGATAGAAAGTAGTTTTAATGGCCCTCAGTCAATCATCATGAATATGCTGAGTCCTTGTGTTATGATATAGTAACTTTTAGTTATACTTTATAGTATAGTATAAAAAGTATTGGTTATACATTATACTTGAATGTTATGTCTCTTATTTTGCTTATATTTCTTTTGGTATGTTAATACTTTTGAAGACCTAGAATAGATTTGTGTGTAATTTGTAACTCTTGGTGCAAATGAACTTTGAACATCCGTACTTCTTGCCAAAATCAGGGCTTCTGTTCTGGTTTGGGCTGAGGTACAATTAATTTTCTTCACAGTAGCTAGTATGGGACTGTGTTTTGGATTCAAGAGTGCTGATAATGTAGAGATATTTTTGTTATAGCTGAGCAGTGCTTACATAAGCCAAGGCCTTTTCTGATTCTCACACTGCCTGTTGTGGTTTAAACCCCACCAGCAGATAAGCACCAGACAGTCACTCATTCACTCCCCCACCAGCAGGATGGGGAAGGGAATCAGAAGGGTAAAAGCTAGAAAACACATGGGTTGAGATAAAGACAGTTTAAGAGGGAAAGGAAAAGCCGTGCACACGAGTAAAGCAAACCAAGAAATTGATTAACTGCTTCCTACAGGCAGACAGGTGTTCAGCCATCTCCAGGAGAGCAGGGCCCCATCATGCATAATGGTTCCTTGGGAAGACAAATTCCATCACTCCAAACTTCTCCCCACTTCCTCCTTCTTCCTTCCACCTTATATACTGAGCATGATGTCATATGGTATGGAACATTTCTTTGTTCAGTTTGGGTCACCTGTCCTGACTGTGTCTCCTCCCAATCTCCCATGCACCCCCAACTTCCTTGCCAGCATGGCAGTATGGAAAGCAGCAAAGGCCTTGGCTCTGTGTAAGCTCTGCTCAGGAATAACAAAATCATCTTCATATTATCAACCCTGTGTTCTGAATAAATCCAAAACATAGCCCTATACTTGCCACTGTGAAGAAAGTTAACTCTACTTCAGCCCAAACTAGCACACTGCCCCGCCAGTGAGTAGGCTGGGGTGCACAACTGACCAAAGGCTAAAATGCTGATTAAAATTAGCTCCATGGGTGGATCAGGATTGCTGTAAACTGTAAATTTAAATTTTCTTATAATATAAACTAATTTCTTCTATGTAGAACATACACATCTCACTTTCAGCATGTTTCAGAGGTAATACCAAGTTACTCATGCCCTTGGTTGAATGTTGGGGTCCTTGCAAGGGACGGACTACAGCACACCAATATGATGCTCTGATAGCCAACTTTATTTAGGGCACCTAACAGTATTTATAGTATAAATAAAGTCTCCCGTACATGCAGCTACATGCTGATCACACAACTTTGAATTGGTTGCTCCACTTGTCAATGCATACAATTCTTACTTATGATAGGTTACAAGTTTAAGCTGCATCCTGCTCTCACATCCTGGGAAACTGATAACAAGAGATACACAGTGTCTATGAGAACCTGAAAAACAGCACTATTCCCAGCTTGTTAGCAAAACGACTTATCTTATCTATAAGGCAGTAAAACCAAAACCAAAACCAAAAACCCTGGCAGCAGGAGAGAACAAGACCATTATAAGGTGTTGGATTGAAGACATAGGAATGCATGAAGATAGAAACAAGGTCAGCAAGACCTATTTTGTGTGTCTTGTTTTTAATTGCTTAAGCATTCCTTTAACCATTGCTCAAGTTACAGCTCCTCTGCTAGCCGGGCCCCAACAGTTGAAGAACTAAACATGAACTCTGAAAGTAAAAAACTTTGCTATGTTAATTGATGGGTAGATTTGGAAGGAGAGATATGAAAAAATATTAATATCTATCACTGTAAGCTTTGATCTTGTTGCATTGTTCTGGAAATCTACTTTATCCTATGAGGTGATCAAAGTTATAAATAATTGTTTTTTGTTGCAGATGAGCCGACACGTTCCTTGAGTGGTCTCATCTTGAAGAATAATGTAAAAGCACATTTTCACAACTTTCCAAATGGGGTAACTGACTTCATTAAAAGTGAATGTTTGAACAACATTGGTGATTCCTCCCCCTTAATTAGAGCTACTGTGGGTAAGTTTACTCTTATTACTGTCTTCTGCACTCTGAAAATGTTACTGATTTCAGTGAGAGCTGCACTAGTGAGAATTAAACTCCTAAAACTGTTTGCTTCTGATAATTGTCACAACTACACCATGCTTCGATTCTGATATTAATCTTCAGTGGGAATATACAAATGTATTTTTCCTTCCTATTTTCTTAAAACTGATTTAGCAATTCAGCTCATATCTCTTGAAATGTGACTGAACATAAGTTCACTTGAATCTACTAAAATTCATCTTTCTGCCAATTTTTATACCTGAAACCTAAATAAGGTAAAAGTCTGACTTTAGAACTATTTCAGCACTCGACTTGCATCCGTGAAACAATTCTGTTAGCTGATTTCCTCTTTGCTCCTCTGTATGCGCATCCCTTCAGGGAATCATTACACCAGATGAGTTTATGTTTTTTAAATAGCTTCTGTCAGAAAACAGTAGATAAAGTGTGGTGATCAGGGCATCAGCTAGAAGTGTTTTTGTTGCATGCTTTTCTGATTTCCTAAATACTGTGTTTTAGTACACCTCTTACATTGCATGGATATTTGTGTTAGTTTTACTTGTTTCTAGGTAATGTTGCTTTTCTGTCTGTTCTTTGAGAATATGATTTCCCCCAATTACTATAATCATAGTAATTTTCCTTGTCCACTCCATAAACTAGAAAAAAAGTAAAATAAATGTATATTTACGTACAGTAGAAAAAAACAGGGGTGGGTGCAAGTTCAGAAAGGCATTCAGCCTATATCAGTTGATTTGTGTTATAAAATAATGCCATGGTTTCAACCCTAAGTAACTAAGTACCATGTAGACACTTGCTCACTGCCTGATCTGCCCCCCCGGTGGGGAGGAGAATTGGGTTGAGATAAGAACAATTTAA
>NW_008657736.1:2819-3224 GCF_000695815.1 Acanthisitta chloris | reverse complement strand
CGGAGCCTTCGCTAGCCCAGCCCGAGTTCCCCCTCGTGCCGCTTCCCCGCGGGGCGCGACTCGGGCCTCGCCTTCTTCAGGCCGCTTTGCCCCGCACAGCCCCTGCCGCCACACCGGAGAGGTTCCACGGACAGCACCACCCGAGACTAACAGGGGAAAAACAGAAAAAAAACAACCAGAAAACCAAGAAAACACCTCCAAGTTACCACCCCCTTGTTTTCAGCTCTTCACCGACATTCAAGAAACAAAACTATGTACAATAGCCATTCCCGGACTGCACAGTTTTCCACACCGGCTGAACCAAAACTTCCTACCCCACACACCTCCCGGCACGCCCTGGGATCCGGGAATCCTCCCGCGGGAGTCGTGCAGCTCCCGGGAGGGCTCGGTGAGGCCCGCAATGTG
>NW_008657736.1:0-2792 GCF_000695815.1 Acanthisitta chloris | reverse complement strand
GGCCGGGGCTGCGCTTGGGCTTTCTGGTCTCTGCGTTCCCTCCTCTATTCGTGTTCTTAGTAACTACTTTCAATTCATCTTGCTATTCATCTTTCAAGCATCTACTTGATTAGTATTTACTCACCTTGATTTTCTAGTGTCTGTTTGCTTATCATACCTTGCTAATACCTATTTTCTATTATATTTCCTCTTTTCTACTTTAGTGTTTTGCTTTCTGTTAAACTTTGTTCTTCCTTCCACATTCTAGGTATCTAGCATCTAGGTATCCATGGTCTATTAATCTTTCTAGGATCTACTTTCTATTAGTCTTTCCAGTTATATTTCTAGTATCTACTTTTTGTTACCTGCTTTCTATTCATTTTGCTATTCATCTCTCAGGCATCTACTTTCTATTCATCTTGAAATTCATGCTTGTATTTTACATCCTATTTTACTTTCCATTTACCTTTCTAGTACCTACTTCCTATTCATCTTTTTATGCATGTTCCCAGTATCTGCTTTTGATTATGCTTTCTAGTACCTACTTTCAATTCTTTTTGCTAATCATCTTTCAAGTATCTACTTGCTATTCACCTTGCTATTCATTTTTTTCTAGCATCGCCTTTCTACTGTTGACTGCATGTGGTTCTCATGGGCTCACACCTCAGGCTTGTCCAGGTACATCGTGATGACATCCCATCCTTCAGGTGTGTCAGCCAATCCACTCAGCTTGGTGTCATTTGTGGATTTGCTGAGGGTGCAACGTGTTGGGCATCTTAGTAGTTTCTCCTTTAAAGTTTCTACCTCCTGTTCCTCCTTCTATTCATCTTTCTTGTTTCTACTTCCTATTCATCTCTTTTTGTTTCTACATTCTAGTATCTATCTTTATTCATTTTTTTCTTGTTTCTAATTCCTGTTATCTTCTTTCACAAACTACTTTTCTACATAGCTTTGTAGGCCATTTATCTTATTCTATCCACCCCACAGAAACAGCAAGTTTAATTCCTTACCAGCTATCTTGGCTGTTTTGATTAATGTAGCAGTATAAAAAGAGTAGGTAATGTTATCACCACTAAGAGTTATTTTCTCCATCAGGCTCTTCACCTGCTCTGAACTTAAGTCAGACAAGCAAACGAGTTCCATCTCCTTTGACAGCCTTTTGCCTTTGTTTTCTTTGCAGTCTCAGAGGGCCAAAGCCACCTGCTGATGAGCAGTCTGACAAGGTTTGTCAGCCTTCAGCTGGGCTGGTGAGTCATCCCAAAGAATTACTGGGCTTAGTGCTTAAGTATTTACCTTTTCTGTTTGCAGGTGCTGTGCAGGAACCTTTGGAAATGGAGGAGTATTTGAGGTGAGTTGTGGAGATGGTGAGAAGGAGCACTGCTTCAGTAAATTTTCTGCAATTCCACAGTAACTTTTTCTCTTGGTAATGCAGGTATACCCTGCAATGACAGCCACAGCATCTGACTATGGCTCAAGCCAGTGACTTGAGGACCATGGTGTTTCTTGGGAGATGGTGAGTGGCACAAGTGTTTGGTTTTGGCTGATGTGCTGCTAAACACATGCATTGGTTTTGGTTTCTTTAACGGCAGATGACTAAGAATAAGCTGGTGACTGCAGGGCCCTCTGAGCTAGCTGAGGCAGGTACCCTTTGTGTCAAAGATCGATGCAGAACCCCAGCCCTTTGAAAGGTAAGTTGAGGGCTGTGACAGAGAGAGAGGATGAGAAAAGAGTACCAGGTTGGGAATTGCTGAGAGGGTTTTTGCAGTAGTGTAGGGGAAAGGGGTGTCTGGTAATGGGCCCTTGAAATGCTAGAGCTTGGACATAAGGGCCAAGCCGGAGTTGACTGATAGATGAATCCTGATCATCTTGCAATTGTGCTAGTGAGGTAAACTGCTAATAATGGATACAGATTTAGCAAGCTTTTTCTGTTAGCTGTTGTTATGAATAAACAAGCTGTTTGTGCTATTTTGGGGAACTCAGACTGATAACTTTCACATGGTCTGGCACGCAGGAGGCACCAAGGCCATGCAGCTATCTGCAAAATATTTTAGGGAACTCCACCAACCGTGTCCTGGGCTCTGACCAAGCCCCGGCCTCGGGTGGTCAGACAGGAATACCACCAGGGGTTTTCAACATCAAACCAAAACAAATACAGGTTATTTTTAGCCTATTGATTTGGCCTATAAAACCTGGACCCTCTTTCAGTGACTGGACGTCTCACCCACAAGTGCATGCACTGTGTAGGACTTCCCAATTGCTGGGAAAGGCTCTCCAAACCCTCACTGCAACCAGGGGCTCCCCAGCGACTGCAGATCTGGATGATGATAAAGCATTAGGGCAATTGGTAATGTATCTTTCTTAATCACTTTTCTTTCCTGTATGTAGTAAAGATTAGGTGCATTCCCTTTCTAATTGTCTTCATTGTTGTTTGTGCTGTTTATACAAGAGCTTAGTAAACTAACCTTATATTGTATTCTTCATTTTTCTTTTATCTTAAAACACCAATAGTAAAATAAGCCTATTCTTTCCGTCGGTGTCTATGTCATTTCTGTTGTCCCCATCAATTGCCGGAACAGCCTCTTAAGGCACATAAAGGGTGTGGCTTACTTCTGAGCACGGCAGGGGAATGGGACCATGAACTGGGGGACAGGGCTGAAAACAAGGGTGTGGGGATGAATCTGGCTCCTCAGGACCCAGAAACACAAATGAATGTTCATAAAATGGAGAAAGTTCAACGACAGGAGAAAGGAGACATTTGGTCCTGTGGCATTTGGCTTCAGATCTGTAGTGACCTTCGAGCCTGTCACCCTTGA
>NW_008657735.1:2991-4750 GCF_000695815.1 Acanthisitta chloris | reverse complement strand
GGAGGGACAGCCCTGGTGTGTCCCAGGGTGAGGAGATATGGACACAGCACAGCGCGCGGGAATGGGCGCCCCAAACTGGGAACGGACTGCCGAGACTGGGAACGATCACCTGAAACTGGGAAGGGACAGCCCAACTGGGAATGGGCACCTCAGACTGGGAACGGACAGTCCAGACTGGGAATGGGCACCCCAAACTGGGAACAGACTGCCCAGACTGGGAATGGGCACCTCAGACTGGGAACGGACAGTCCAGACTGGGAATGGGCACCCCAAACTGGGAACAGACTGCCCAGACTGGGAATGGGCACCTCAGACTGGGAACGGACAGTCCAGACTGGGAATGGGCACCCCAAACTGGGAACAGACTGCCCAGACTGGGAATGGGCACCTCAGACTGGGAACGGACAGTCCAGACTGGGAATGGGCACCCCAAACTGGGAACAGACTGCCCAGACTGGGAATGGGCACCTCAGACTGGGAAAGGACACCCCAAACTGGAAATGGATAGCTCAGACTGGGCACAGGCACCACAACACTGTGTGGAGACATCCCAAAACTGCTCACAGATACCCCAGAAATGGCTGGAGACACCCAAAGCTAGGCATGGACAACTCAAACTGAGCACTGGCACCCCAAACTGGGCACAGACACCTTAAACTGGGAACAGACCCCTGAAACTGGGAACTGACCCCTGAAATTGGGAACTGACACCCCAAACTGGGCACAGACACCCTAAACTGAGAACAGACCCCTGAAACTGGGAACTGACCCCTGAAATTGGGAACTGACACCCCTAACTGGGCACTGACACCCAAAACTAAGCACAGACAACTCAAACTGGGCACAGACACCCTAAACTGAGAACAGACCCCTGAAACTGGGAACTGACCCCTGAAATTGGGAACTGACACCCCAAACTGGGCACAGACAGCCACATCTGTGCCCCACTGTGCTGTCCCTCCCCCTGTCCCCTCAAGGGCAGAGGTGACACCTCTCCATGCCCTGAGGACACGCAGGTGTCCCTTGTCACCCTGGTCACCCACATGGTGTGTCTGCGGCTCTGTGTCCAGGACACCTGGCCCAGTACCACCAGCTATGCCACTGGAGGGGGGACCAGGTCAGCATGGAACAGGGGACACAGCAGCCACCACCAGACCTGGTGGGACCCCAGGAGAATGAGGTGACAGGGGACAGAGCAGCCACCAGCAGCCCAGTCCCAGCTCAGCCCCACAGGGTGAGCTGACAAAGGACAGAGAAGCTACCTCATGCTACTTGAGGAAACGATGACAGAGAAGCCACCACCAGCCCAGCCCTGGCTTGTCCCCAGGGAGATGAGGTGACAAAGGACAGAGAAGCCACAAAGGACAGAGAAGCCACCCCCAGCCTGGCGCAAGCCTGGGGGACATTGGGGAACCCCCCAGCATCCACCCCCCTCCTGACACCCCATGTGGGACTCCCTTGGGGTGTGGGGGGTGCTGGCACCCACCTGGCAAAGGTATGTCCCAGTGCCAATGTCCCCATGGTGCCCCCGAGTGTTGCCATGGACTTGTTTGCAATAAAAGCAGAGCTGAAGCAGTTGCTCCTGGGGAGGTGCTGGGGGGACAGGGGGACATGGGGGGGCACAAGGCAGGGGGAGACACCTGGGGGCACACAGGGGGTTCCTAGATCATTCTGGCCTTACCCCATTAGTTGGCACAGAGTGGGAGGCTTGGGGGTTTTGGGGTGGTCCTGGGGTGATCCCTGGGGGCTGAGCCCCCCC
>NW_008657735.1:2492-2893 GCF_000695815.1 Acanthisitta chloris | reverse complement strand
GGACACTGGGATGGCTGGGGTGTGGGCGGGTGGACACTGGGATGGATGGATGGATGGATGGATGGACGGACGGACGGGTACTGGGATGATTGAATGAATGGACGGATGAGGGCATGGAGGGATGGATACTGGGATGGATAGATAGGCACTGGGATGGTGGATGGACAATGGGATGGACAGGTGGATGCTGGGATGGATGAGAGCATGGGTGGATGAACATGGGGATGGACGGGCTGATACTGTTCAGCATCTTTTTCAGCGACACGGACAGTGGGATTTAGTGCACCCTCAGCAAGTTCACTGATGGCACCAAGTTGTGTGGGGCAGTTGACATGCTGGAGGGATGTGCCATCCAGAGGGACCTTGACAGACTTGAGATGTGGAAACATGCAAACACAATG
>NW_008657735.1:0-1748 GCF_000695815.1 Acanthisitta chloris | reverse complement strand
CCATTCCAACCCCTAAATTCTATGATTCTGTGATTCTGTGGATGGATGCTGGGATGGATGAATGGACACTGGGATGGATGGATGGATGCTGGGATGGATGAGGGCATGGACAGATGGACGTTGGGATGGATGGATGGACACTGCAATGGGCAAGGGTGGATGGACACTGAGATGGATGGGTACATAGACACATGAATGTCAGGATGGATGGATGGATGGATGGATGGATAAATACTGGGATGGACAGGGGCTGGGACAGATGCACGCTGGGATGGATATGGGCAGGGATGGATGTCCAGATGGATGGATGGACACTGGGATGTACAGGGACGGGAACAGATGAACACTGGGATGGATGGGTGCTGAGATGGATGGGGGTGTCATTAGATAGACACCAGGATGGATGAAGGCATGGACAGATGGACACCAGGACAGATGGGGACATGGAGGGATGGATGGAGCGGTTGGATGAACATCAAGATGGATGGCAGCATGGATGGATGGACATTGGGATGGATGGATGGATACTGGGGTGGATGGAGGTGTGACTGGAGGGACACTGGGATGGGCACGGTCATGGACAGATGGGCACTGGGATGGATGGGGATGTGCACAGAGGGATGTTGGGATGGATGGGGGTGTGGATGGATGAGTACTGGGATGGATGGGGATGTGCACAGATGAATGTTAGGATGAATGGGGTCATGGAGGGATGGACTCTGGGAACGAATGAGGATGTGAACAGATGTGTGTACGAATGAGGATGTGAACAGATGTGTGTTGGGATGGTGTCCTGGGTTGCAGTGTGGCAGTAGCCAATGGTATGTATTCTATTATCTCTCCACAAGCTGTTTAAGCAGGTGGGGCAGTGATCGTTATCTCTTTGTCCCTGATGGCTCCCTCAGGGGGTGTCTCTGTGTAATAGGCTGTCTGGGACTTAGGCATGCCACAGGGATATAAGCTGGGGTTTGCACCAGCACAGATACCCTTTGTCTGCCCGATTCCCAGAGGACAAGAGCTGCCACTGGCCTTTTGGGGAGGACCGGATCTACGGGACCACTGCTCCAACAGACCCATCACTCCATGAGAACTGCAGCCATCATTTAATCGGACTACTATCAATGCCCTGACTGTCAGGTTACTTGCTGACTCTGTCAGTGGTTTCTTTTTGTACTGTTGCATTTGTTGTTTTGTTTTTCCTATTAAATTGTATTTCTGACTTGGAGTCTGTCACTGGTTTGCTTCCAAACCAGCACAATTGTATTGTATTTCTGACTTGGAGTCTGTCACTGGTTTGCTTCCAAACCAGCACAGATGGACACCAAGATGGCCACGGGGATGGAGAGGGGCATGGCCAGAGGGCCACTGGGATGGACACGTGTAGTGCTCCGGTGTGCTCAGTTGGTTTGGAGGAAGGGAACTGGAATTGCTCTGAGCGGGAGAAATGACAGCTCTGAGCAGCTTTAGCAGGGAATGTGTTTACTGCTCAACTTTGGATGCTTAGGGTGGGATGAGGCACTTTGCAAAGGGCAGATCATTGACTTTATAACACAGTGATGACTCCAACCCAGCACAGCTTGGAGAACAAAGCCCTGAGTTGGCACTGCGTGGCACTTAGCAAGTCCTTAAGGGATATTCATCACTGGTATGTTCTGAGGAGATAAGAGAAGGAAAAGAGGAAAAGAGAGGGCAGGGGTCACCTGGCACCATGAACACCATGGCAGGGCTCACACCAGAGCCATGTGGTC
>NW_008657734.1:23238-53904 GCF_000695815.1 Acanthisitta chloris | reverse complement strand
TGCAGGGCAGGCTCCCACCTTTAACGGAGCCCTACGGAGCTCGTCCTGCTGCATAAAGCGCGTTCGCCGCTTCCTCCCACGCCGGAGAGCTGCAGCGAGGCACTAGCCGAGAGACCGCGACTAGCGAAGGCTTATGAATGAAAAGAAATGCAGCATAAGTAAATCAATGCAGGCTGACTCCAGCCTATGAATAAATTATTAATTTGTGCTCGTAGAAGAATCCTCTTGATGTAGCAAACATAGGATTACAAGCTCCTCCACTGAGAGAGCAGCGTGGGAAGCAGGAGGGATTGGTCCAGGTATTTTTGTTGTTGTTGCATTTTAAAATCTACCCTCCCTCCTTTCGCTTTTCTTCTTCTCCCTCTGCTTTTTTCTCGCCTTCTTCTCCACTAAATGCACAGACTTAAAATAGCGACTGAACTTTAATGTAAATAAGTATGACAAGACCTGAAGATGATCTGACCGTGGGCTGAGTCATCCTTGCATCATGCAATATAGCTCCAGTGTCCGCTCCAAAATTCTAGTTTCTTCTGTCTGTAGTTAGAATTAACACCTCACAATATTCAGTCTGCCTTTGAATACTGTTCTTGTCTTGTTTAACATTTTCTGTCTTGAACCTCCAGAGGTAGTACCTGTATTTTTTCATCATTAACATTTCTAAGAGCACTGAGCAGTTTGCTTTAAATATCAAAACCTCTATTCAGCACCTGACTGACAAAACCTTTCTGCTTTCTCAGAAGTAAATAGAAGTTTAAAGACAGAAAGACAACTGTAAGGGAACTGTGTAGAGCAGAGTAGCACGGTACACTGCAACTTTCACCACCCACCGGACAGCCCTGCCAGGAAGAGTAAATAAATCATATTTCTGTCTGTACTATTACCTTCAAATGAAGGCAATATAGAAAGTTTTTTAAAAAAGGACATCTCTTTTGTGTATTTCTCAACCATCTTGCAAGTCCTATTATCTGTGCTGTTACTGTGGATTTTCTGAGCAGTGTTTCACGCGTGCTGCCATGTCACCAGGTGTTCAGCCTACCTACAGGCAGAAATGTAAAAATGCACATGGCTGACTAACCATATATAATGAATTATGTGCCCCTTTGAACATGTTACATAAACAATAGTATCCTTTCAAAGCTAGGAATGAAACAGAAACAGTGGATTGCCTCCATACTTGTGCTCTTTAGCATTTTTTACATGTTAAACAATGCCAGGAAGGAAATTCATAAGGTGAATTTTTGGAGATTCAAACTGTTCTTACATTAACACAAGTCCTTATCTGCTTCAAGGAAACACAGTGCACTGGTGGCAAGTAACTGCTACCTTCATTTTTCAAAGAATTGCTAGAAGCCCTAGAAACTTTTACAAAGCACATACAATGTGCCTGTGTTCAAGAGGCCTGCAAAATTTAACATGTATTAAACCCACCGCTAATTATTGGCAAGATGATAAAGTCACTTGTCATGTCTTGACATTATTTACATTTATCATAAATTAAATACCATATCAGAGCTACAATTTATGCATTTGGTGTGTATAACTGGACACTCATCTTTGTTTAATATAGAAATCCTATTTCTACTATTGGTAGTCCAAGTAAAAAATTCACTTGAACAAGAAATTTCTGCTTGACAGCACAAGCAAGGCCACCTCCTTTTGTGCTAACAAACATTTGTCTGCACTATACCATGGAGTGGTTTCAGCATTGTTCATTACTGCACACTGGTTCTGTCCATGCAGTAAGTCATCTCCTCTCAATAATTCAGTGAATGGAAGGCAAACCTATACCACAACACATACAAACCACTAGGAGTGGCACCATGTTGTTGTATCCTGGCCTGACCACTACTGGCTATTCCTGGCATGCAGATCACTGCAGACTTGACACCAGGTTCAAAATTAGTGTTAGCATTTCCCCCACATTGTTCTCATAAGGATGCAGAAACTTTCCCTAAGTGGGTTTGCATAAGGAAGGACCAAGGAAAACACAGGAAAAAGAAGTGCTAAGTTCTGCTGAAAGGTTTGAGTCCTTTGTCCTGGGGATAGAGCAGTGTGCTTCGTTATTTGGTAGAGACTTGTCATGTCCTGGAGCAAAGGCAGAAAAAAGCTAAGTTTCCAAGAATCATAGTAATGAATTTATCTTTTGGAAGTAACATGGCATTTCTATCATGTCCTTATGCTGCTACTGATAACTGCCAAATCTGGAATGATTGCTGGTCCCACTAGAAAAATGTATGCACAGATAACTGACCAAAGGAAAACATTTATGCACATAGCAAATTTACATTTTGAAACCAAAGTGCATCTTTAGCAGTAAGTGCAGGTAAGACACTTACATGCCAGTGGTCTCAGAAGCAGAGCTCTTCATACAAGAGTATTACATTGGATTACCCTGCTCCTGGCCCCCCATTTTTAAGGGATAAAAATGGCATCTAATTTCCTGCTGTGTCTTTGATGATCGAGCACAATGGTGCATTTTAGTATCTCTCAGAAAATGAAAGAACCTCTTTTCCCCATGAAAGCAAAAATAAAATTTGGACATATGAATCAAATGTTGTAATAGAAAGTCACAGACATAGTCAGAGAAACTTGATGAATCCCCAAAGGTTTTTCAGAGGACCACATTCAGGAAAATAACCGAGGGATTGGAGGAAAGCAAAACCATACCCACCCCAACCCCCCCAAAATACCCAAACAAACAAAAAAGTCCAAGCTTGACACAAAGGAGATTATACACTAAAGGGAAGTCCTATACATAAACACACATAGTAACTACCTGATGAATTAATCCCATTGTTCTTTCCTCTGTTTACCTACAGATATATTTACACATATAAAAGGATGCAGAAACAGGGTCACATTTGCACCATCAGAGCATACTTTGAGGTCTCTGATTAGACACGTGTCAAGCCCTAATAAAAGTCAATCGAGAGTCATAAGAGAGAACATATGGTGCAGGGGAGAAGAGGAGGAGGAAATGATATAATTAACCCAAATGTTTATTGTATTTCTTTTTTTCAGATGCTTATCTACAATGAGTTCTAAACAGAAGTAATAAATGCAGAAGGCTAAAGTATTAAAAGCTTTGCTGAAGATGCAAGTCACCTTCACTGGAAATTTTTTCTTTAAAAAAACAATACAAGAAAGGAAATACGTCAGTTTATCTATTTTCCACATATATTAGAAGATTCAGATACTGCAAAAATAGAAGAATGCACATTAATACTTGCTTTGTACTATATTCTTTGGCAATTCTATATACTGAGACCCTCAGATGTGTTCTCAACAGTGATTTTTTTTTTTGTTTGATTTAAGAGATTACAATGTTCTCACCACCACCACCTTCTCTAAAATATTTCTCTTGAAAAAATTATCCCATAAAGGCAGTAGGAGGGGAAAAAAGAGGGAGGAAGTGAAGGGATATAGCCACCTCATGCAATAAACAACTTAATATAACATCCCATACTGAAAATCCTTCCAGCCATTAATAACTGTGTGCAACTTTTCCTTTCTCCTCTGCAAGTATAATGTTTCACATACACTTACACATGGAAAATGAAAACAGGAGAAGTAGAGGGATAACAAAAGTCATCTCAGCTTCGCAAAGCTTGAGATTGTCAGATGAAAGGCAAAAACTGAAGGTTCTGAATTTATTATTTGGAAACAACCCAATGGTGGAAGGATCCATCAAGTAGCGTTCCCATGCTGTGAGAACACAGGCTTACTTGTTTCATGCAATCTGTACATCTGAGAAAGAGCAAAAGACTGTACATTAGGCTTATTCTGTAGAGACTTAACATATGTACATGTATTCTTAGAATTATATGAAGGTCCCACGTGTATAAATCTGAGTGTTTCACTGGTGTGGGAATGCCTAGTTATTGACCGATCCCAATCCACTTACAGGGAAGACTGAGGTCAAGTAACATTACTCACCAGATTAAATGAACACGATTTCACATAATGGGCATGAGCTAGAGTCTTGTACAAATAAAAATGCTGCAAAAATTCTAAACTGCATCAGTATTTTGTATGCAACATTAGAATATGATCATCTTGTTTGTGTGTGCTGTTCAGGTCACATCAAACACTAATATTTCATTCATGAGAATATTAAGGGCATATGCAACCTATGTTTACATATGTTCAATCATTTAAATGATAATACATGCAATCTCTAAAGATCTTCAAAAATACTGATATACATTCATATGTATGTAGTGAGGACAGCATTTTAGGTTACTGTCACGTTATCTTTAGTGCACTTCAACACCAAAATGAAACTCACAGTTTGACATAAACCCCCCAGGAGCGTGTGGTTAATTTAGCTTCGACAAAGCCTACGATCAGCTGGCTTCCACATCTCCACAAGGAGTTAAAATGCAAAAGAGCAAAGCATTATCACATCCCAGCCTATGAGAGCTCACACTGCATGGCAAGCTAGAATGCTTTAAGCTAATTATGTTTATAGCTAACCAAATCCAATTTCAGCAGTCCACTGTAGCTCTAGTCTGTTAGTGCCATTTTACATAAGCTTCATTTATTTTGAATTTTTAACTATTAAGACAATGTCCACATTTGGTTTCTTTCTAGTGTTTCATGCTAGGAAATGAACTCTTCTCTAAGCAAATAAATTACCTTTTTAGTCCCAAAGCCAGTGCTAGGTTGCAAATTTTAATGTTTCAGTGCATTAAAAATACTTGAAAACTGAAGATAGGGCTTAAAAATGAGAAACTGCAAGAGCTCTAATATAACGGACAGAATACTAGGGAAACAAACCTACCTAACATTCTTTATCTGATCATAAAAAAAATTAATACTAGAGCTCACAATATATTTAAGTGCTAATCTATTACTGTCTGCACACTAGAATGAACCCCGAGTCATACCCATAATGGCCTGTAAATGTTAGCTCAAACCTTGCAAATTCCTCATACCCACTTGAGGGGACCCTTGTCAAAGCCCTAAGTATGGACTTCAAAGGTTAGGAAACACATTGTTTTTGCTTCAAATCTTGGCAGGATTAGTGACACATAAACACTGGGTACCTAAAATGATGTGTTTGAGGGGGGAGGAAGGAGAAGTGGTCCTGAGCAGCCTCTCTCCAAAGTGCCCTTTGCAGCAATAGATGAAGTATCACCTATTGACCCACTGTCATCAGTGAGGTTAAGTTTCCAACTACTCAGCTGAAAACAACCTGCAAACTTTAGACTAGCATTTAATTATTTTCAAAATAACAGCCTTAGTGCCAAGTTGAAAATATAATGTGGCTTTTGATCCAAGAAACAGTGCTATGTCAAGTAATTACATCAAACCATAAGGTACTTCAGAGGCCTATAATTCTGTCACTCTCCAATTAATTCCTGCAACACAAGTATGCATTTTGTGGAGGGAATGTGACTTTCATGAAGTCTTGAATATCAGATCAAGAAACTGGCAGTGTGGTCAACACTGTGTGCTTACTGGTGTTACAGAAAATGAATTTTGTATACTTCTATGGCAGCAGTTGCTAACCTGTGATCCACCTCTGCTCTGTCACTCTGTTGAGACTTGTTCATTTATTGTGAACATTGTCTGATCCTGAAAATCAAAGTTATCTCAAAAGGCTACTGGAAATAGTATATATTATAAAGTAACACACTATAGTAATGAATTCCATAAATTGTTGCATAAACAAAAATAATATATATTAACGTTATAAAATCTCCTGTGAGGATATTAGACTTACATATCTGATCACAATTGCAGAGAAAGGCCACCAAGACTTAGCAAAAGGCAAACAGGTTTCAATAGACCTAAAATAATACTAGGAAGCACTAATTAAATTTCTTAACTTTTCAAATTGATTTAACTTCAGGCAGAATGTAGACAACTCATTAATTGTCTTTAGGTCACAATAGCAACCTAATAAAAACCATTTAAGACTTGCTGCTTTAGGCAAATCAAGTTTCACTTCTTCAGTGGTTACTCTTACTTTGGGTAATTACCAAATTTAAGATTGCACTTTTTTTCACTAGCACAAATGGCTGTTTGTTCTGGTGAGCATTAGTTGAAGTCTTGCTGCTGGAGACAGATGAAACAATCTGTTATTAAGGCACTTGTACAACACCCTAAGTCAGTGGGAAAAGTGGATTTGGACATAATGAATTATTTCAGCATCACACATAATAATACCCTATCACAGAAAAAATAATCCAATACAGTCTCTTACTCTGGGGTTTCAAATTCTGACTTGTGCATAGTGGTCAAATTCTACTTCTACTTTAATAATATTAGCTTGACATTACATATCATGGAAAGCTCATGGCTTCACCTCCTGAAGAATAGCAGATTTCTTAGGTTGTTGTGGTTTTTTTTTTTTAAAATACATTAAAGTCTGATTATGCTTAAAACATGTAAAGTAAAAGCTAAATTGATACCCATAAATATCCTAATAAGTGTTAGGTAAAATATTTGCCAGAGCATGCATTTCTATTTTACAGGCTGTTAATCCATCATAGCGTCACTAATATTGCAACAGACACACTCAGACTGCTGTGCTTATTACTTTTTAATGTATCACTCCATTTTAAACATTAATACTAACAAGTTCAGGCCATAATATAGCCATCCTTCCTATCTGTAAAAAGAAAAGGAAAAAAACATCACCCACAAATACCACTTTACACCACAATTCTACTTCTAAGCATACAATACTAGTTAGGATTTTAAGAAAATACAGAAAAAAGAAGCAAAATTCTGAGCCAAACTTGTTATTATTGGGTGTTATCTCAGTCCAATGTTTTGTGGGTTTGAGGGCTGTGTCTTTGGGGGGGTTTGGTTTGCTGTTTTTTTGGTCATAAAAACACTTTTGTCTATTCTTCATTTGGGACAAAAACACTAGATTTAGATAACAGATTCAATGTGGTATTTGACCAAATGCCAGAGACACCACCCCTGAACCCAAAGGGGATGTGTTGTTATAAATGTCATTTATAAATGGCCTCTCAAACAAGAATTAAAAAAAAAAGTGTGTGCAGCTCTCAGCTCTCCATCTCAGACATTACTAGAAATAACTGTCTTCATATAAATGGAGGATGAAGTTCTAAACTTCCCCCAAACTGGTATTTTTGGAATTAGCTGAGGGTTGCCGGAGGGGGAAAAAGCAACAGGACATCTTGCCAGTGTTTCACAGAAAAGTGTAATAAAAACATCAGAACCAAAAGCTTCTCCTAAGATACATACATTGGCACTTGAAAACTAAGATTCCCTATTTTTCCTCCCCTATGCCCCTACCATTTTGTTTTCCATTGCTGTGTGCCTCTCTTTTCAGTTCCCACCTTTACCTGTTCCAAGTTCCACTTTTCCAAACCACAGAATGGTACTGTCCATTTTCTCATTAAAAAATAAAAATCCATAAAATTCCCTGAACAGTTTTCCAGCTACTTTGATCCATTAGTTCAATGCTTCTAACCTCCTTAATAAATGTAGTGAAGGCTATTTCATCCTGGATACACCTCCAACCCATACACACTGCTGCCCATATTCTGACTGCTGGAGAAGTGAAAGCCATCCAAATCACAGCCTGTGCTCAGTTCTATCTCAAATTACCATAAACCCAAACTGCAGAAGCTGCTCAGTCTCCACAACAGGAGGTGTCAGAAATCCATGAAAAGCCTTCCTTATTCAATGCACTATTGCCCCTGTCACATATGCTCATAAGAGCACCTATTGCAATCCATCACCGATCAAGACCATTGACCTGCTCATCAGTGAACTGCTAATTCACTTGGGTGTTATTTCTCACCAGGGAATCGCCACCTGAGGTGTCATCTACTTGCACTGTTTAAAATTCTCCTCCCAAGCAGCTGTTCTATGAAACTCCTTACTTTTTTTCAAGCTTTAAGATCTAAAGTTAGATATCTTTAGTCACCAAGGGAAAGCAATACTGTGAGGTTTTGTTATTAAGGAAAAGAATTAATAATTATCACTACAACACTTCAATAGCACTTCTTCTTAACAGTTTTGTGCTAGGAGTCAGAAACAGAAGTTGCATTTCTAGAGATGCTTCATATCTACATATTTTCACTTAATGTACTAACCAGTGCACATACTTCAGTGCATTTATATTCAGATACTTTTGCAATCACAGTAATGATTTTCTATTGTCCATTACCTTCCATATTCAGAAAAAAAAAAGACCTTTGAGGAGATTAAAGTACAAGATACTCATGTTTTATACACATTTATATAATGGTTGAATATTAGAAATCATAAGTCAGCATTCTTGAAGTGTTTTATCAGGATGCTGCACCGTGCCCTTCAAAGCTGGCACCATTCTCTCATTTCCACAATGATTTTCCAAATTACTCAGTCCCAATGCAAACACTACTCTCCTAAGACAGCCTCCCCTATCCAAACTGTGATCCCTACTTATGAGAGAGGGAGTAACAGCTGGAATGACTGCCTCTCCTATTCCTGCACCCACCCTGCCAAGAAGTGACTAAAACTAAGATCTAGGAAAAGACAGAAATATATACATATATACACATATAAAAAGAGAGAGAGCAAGCACCTGCACTCACTACTTGTCTATATATTTGTGTACGTACACAGAGCACTGAGTGTAAGAGTTTCAGGAGAATAAAGTTACGACTAAATGCCTTTTCTGGACATTTACTTTAGTCCTACACAAGTTATTCACATCAATAACATCATAACTGGAAATTATGGTCTTGCATTTGTTATAAACCCAGAGAACCTACTGTGGTCTATTATTCAACCAAACTAATTACCCCTAGGCAAAGCAAGGTAGCCATACGACACAGCTGAGAAACTGCTGGACTCTGAAGAGATAAGTTCTCCATAAATCAAGAAAATAAAAAACTTCTAACAGTTTCCCAAGACAATGTTTAAAGTTCTTCTGGATCTAATCAGTACATGCCCAGCCTTTAACCTAGTGATGCATACAGTCACTACAGTCCTTTAGCAGAGCTGAACTCTTTCATAGCACCCTGGGTAGCATCTGATCACACAGCCTGTTGGCAGCAAAAGGCAGTACTCACAACTGCAGACACTTTGAGAAGCACTTTTTAGAGCAGCCGTTACTGCTTCAAGAAATATATAAGACCAGGGAACCGCAGCAGTTGAAGACAACACCTGTCATCTTTCTGGGCATCTTGCCTTAACTGTACTACCAAGAGAACTGGTGCTATGCATGCTGAAGAATTGTAGATGAAGTTGCAAGGGGTTTATTTAGAAAAACTGGGATAGCCTAATTGCCCTTATTTACCACAACTGGCACAATATGCACCACCCAGCATCCTGCCACCCCCATCCTGAGACTGAAATACAGTCGTGCACACGCTGTTCAAAAATACAAATTGCCAATGGGGAAAAGTAATAATCTCAAGGCTTGCATCATTTCACAGTCGAGTTGTTTGAAGACAGGCTAGCCATTACATAAAGCAGCTGTGTGATCAGGCTTTTCCTTTCACTCATTTATAGACTTAAGCTGTTTTTCTAAGTCCATTGAAACTATTTTCCTCATTAAAGGTTTTTGTTCAATACGCAGGAACTTAACTATAGCAAAAACACACAAAAGCTTCCGTTCTGTATATGTCAATATTTTAGAGACATTGTTAGATTGGAAGCTGGTTAGGGCTCTCCGGATACATTACAATATTGGCTGGAATTCACCACAACACAACAGAAAGATCTGTCTTTACAAACTTGTACAGCCTTCCTTTCCACAGAGCTGACTGACATGTTTTCCTTGTGCATCTTGGTGTTATGAGACAATGCAAGGAACAAAGACATTATCCTCTATTTGCAAAACAGAATAACCCAGCAGAAATAAAAAACAAAAAAATTACAAACACACCGAGCTCTTAGAGCCCAGAAACAAGGGGCATGTCACATTCTTCCAAGTAGAAAAGCTTCATAAAGAACACTGCAATCTGAGGAATAAGTGTTGCCAGTTCTTTTTTCATTTGACTGTTTTTTTCTACATGCCAGCATGCAAAGTTTGGGCAGAAAGCTGTGGTTAAGTATGAAGAGAAGGGATTTAAAACCATATAGTCATAAAAAATATTATGAGGTTAACAGAGATATCTCTTAGTTCTTTAATATTTTGTTCTTAATGATCCTTCACCAAGAGAAGACCTGCTCATATTTTTCACACTGGAATGCACTTCTATTATTATAATGAAATATTTGTTGTTATCTCTGTATCAGTACCAACATAGACACATACAGGAAGAGAGATACTTGAAATTAACCCCATAAATTTAGGATCTAGGAAGAGACTTCCTATGTTTTAGGCATTTTTCCAATACTACCACAAGCAATTGTGCCTCTAGACCTCAATCTCTCCTCTTCTCAATCACATCCTCTTAACCCTCCAATCTCTTGCCATTTGTTTAGGGGAGTGTGTTTCTTTTCTGTTAAATTCCATCCCTGTTCACCTTCCATGGTCTAGATGCTTAATAAATACAAAAATAACAATTGTCTGTCACACCAAATAGCCCTTCACCTTTCAGTAGTAGGTAGTAAGATGTTTGTATAGTCAGGATTGTTCTCTTTGATACAAATCAAGTCAGACCAAGTTATAAGAAAATGTTCTAAGGCTCCTTCCTGATGGACACTGTTACAGTGCTTTAACAACCAGTATTCTATGTAGAAGAAAAATATTCTGCAAAATCCATTACTACTCCATAAGAGTTTCATACAGAGGTATTTACATAATGAACTGCAATTACTCACATTATATTTATCTAGTGAAGAATGAAGCTATTGTGTGCAGTGAGACGTGTCTGTTCTGCACTAATACGCACACACAGTAAGTTACCTAGTGAAATAACACATCAATCACAGGTTAACACCGAATCTGCACCCGTGTAATGCCATTTCCAGTTCATTAAAGAAAACCAGCTGCAGAGTCTGCAGTTGTGCCAGACTGTCAAGGCTCAGAGTTTAGGAAGAGATGTGCACCAAGCTTGAGCATTGTTTGTTGTGAGCAGGGAAACTCTTTGTGTTGAAAGGGCTGTGACAATGATGATCATAAGCTTTAAAGATTGTGCATGAACTGTAAATCTCCTTACACTGGAGCAGAGCCCTCAACTCCCAGCTACTAACATCGTGAGAGTTGGAGCAGTGATCCACCAACACAGGTACTGAAGTCCTGAATCTGTATCCTGCCAGGAGAAATTACTTTCTTTGCTGACACCACAAAACTGCATATGTGCTTTAAAATTTAATGACAACTTGATAGAGAAAAAGTCTGCTCTACTTACTTGGTTCAGAGTTCACAGGCTAAGTCAGGCTTGGTGAGCCTTTTGCTAGCATGCATGCAACGTTCAAACACGCATACAAAATCTGCCAGCAAACTGATTTCTGGATAAGAAGGAATTTGATCAATTTTTGCACACATCTGAACATTGTCAGAGTTGGGTATGCACATTTTTACTCTATCTTGGACTTCTAATAGCACATTTGTACATAAAGTATCATTTACTAGGGAGTACTTGCAGATCAGATGAATTTTCCTCTGTACCACACCTTTGAGCCTTTCTCCTCAAAATTAAATATTGAGAGACTATGTCACCCCTTCATTTTACTTGTCAAGAGACTGTTATTAATGCTCCAATACAACAGTAATCAAGCCCCTGTAAGACTGAAAAGAAAGACCCAGGTATATTTAGACCTTTTGTCACATTTCTTAATTCTACTCTTCAGTGTCCATCATTTAACACTAATTTTCTTTTATGATGGTGTTTTCAAATGGCATGATCTTTGCATGGTGGGGACAGCAGGTTTCCACACATATAAAGACTCATGCTGTGCTAAAGTGAGAGTTTCTCTCCTCATGTTTCCTTTTACAAATATATTCAAGTGCTGCTACAGCATTTCACAGCATTAAGGTACAGTTCAGGGCCATGCTGGGGGATGGAGAAGGAGAGAAAAGGCAGATATACAAGTTAAGCACATGTTTTAGCCAAAGCAAAGTGGAGTTCAAGTGTCTGTAACCAGGGATTCTTAAACTCAGAAACTTATGCTGTCAGTTCTGTGAACACGTGTATCAGCCAAAACCAAAAAAGTATTGCTACAGCAACAACCTTTTCCCCTTCAAGCAGTATTTAGTTTGCCTTTCCATGCTCCCTGCCACAGCTGAGAAGATTCAGTGGGTCAGTTCTCCTCAGAATGCAACATGTTGAGCAAGTCCTTTCCCCAAAATAGGTTTCTCAGATACCTTCTCATCATCAAGGGCAGAAACTCAACTGTCAGCTGTGTCATACTTGTCCCTTATTCTCTATGGTTCTGTAGCTTCAGCTACCCTAATTTGAGAACTGAAGAGATTGAAATATATTGAAATTACCTTCATAACATCAATTCAAGATTAACAAAAATGTCCTTTTACAGTAGCACAGAGCCCATAATCTACTGAACTGCAGTCTAAGATTTAAAAATAATGACCTATTTCTTTCTCCCAAGAGTCCTAAATTGTCAGTGTGACAATATCTTCACATCAAATTTCTGCATTCTGTCCATGATGACCAGCAGCAAACATTTAGATAGCAGAGATGTGGTCAAAAAGAAAAGCGGATGACAGCTGGGAGTTGGCAAGCAAAAGTCATTCTAATCATACTTATGGCTTCAAAAAATTAAAATACATCAGAACCACCTTCTCAAATCCCCTGAAAACACAAGAGAAACAGCTTCAGCTAATCAATCTTTTCTTCCTTCCCTCAGCCACTCCTTTTTCAGGAATTAAGGGATGCCTTTAAAATTTAACTTACAGATAAGCACTTTTCTACCAAAACAAAGCTAATATTTGATCTTAATACTTTCAGTTTAAAAGGAAAATTTCTCAAAAAACCAAAGTAAATTTCAATTTTATATAAGAAAAATCAAGACCATATTGCATTTTTTGCCAGTCAGATTTTTCACTTTTATAAGTACTCAAAGAATACTCTAAAGCAACATCAACATCCCTCCCAAATAAACTCACCTTCCTGCATAGAAAGGCCAACACAGGGAGAGACTATTGTGTTCAACAAGGGGTTGGTACTGCACCAGTCAGAGGCCCTGACTCAGTTCTGCACTTTGAACTGCAAGATGAGTATTTCTGAGAAAATACATATGAGAAGTTAGGAGTCCAAATATTTTTCTTATTATAAATTAGTGAAAAATAAAAAGCATAGAGCAAGAACAATGAAAAAGAATTATATTCTACAGAAACAGAATTTTGTCACAGTTGTGGGAAACAAGAGCCAGGATGCCAAAACAACAAATGCACTGCCACACAGGAACAAAGCACAGTGCCTGAGGGCAGTCAGAGATAACTGCCCCATCATCCACCAGAGGAACACAGAGAGAGATGAGAGATCTGTTCTTCTCTTATGAGCAAAGAGAAATACTTTACTTTGGGACATTTGCAACTAAGAGTGAAAACACACAATAGGAAAAAAAAAGGTAAAAGGGATTTGAATAAGGTATATAAACATAACATTCTGAAGTATTTTGACAACAGCTATTTGAGTCAGATGAGCTAAAGAAATGGGTCCTGTGAGAGGAACAGCAGAGCACACGATTAAGACTGACCAGCAAAAAGCTTAGTCAAAAATAGTAATTAAATATTTTTTTAAAAAACTAAGAAGCAGATCTTGTTTCAGCTGCTATGTTCATAACTGTAAAAGTGAAGGATATGATTCTGGCTGGAACAAGCCAATGCAAAAGATAAAGAAGTCTCACCCAGTAAGGAGACAGGTCTGCCAAGCTTGAGCAGATGCTACTGTGTGGAAGCAAATTAATGGTGCTAATAACTCAGACTTTTCTTTCCTTTTTTTTTCATAAAATGGTATTAATTCTGTCTCAGCAGCTTAAGCTCACACCTGAAACATTCTAGTCTACCACAATTCTCCTTCCCTAACTCCCAAACAATGCTTGTAGTGGAGGCTAATGTAAAAAGCAGACTTTGAGTAACTAAAACTTGCAAAGTGTTCTCCTTGTTCTCTTCAGTCTCCTTCAGACCCACTCAATTGCTGTTTATCTACAGGTTGATACAATGTGATTCTAGGACTTGATTATTTCAATTGTTTACATCAAGCAGAGAAACTCAAACACAAGGTTTAAAACAAAACCAATCCACTTCTAAATACATCCTAAAAACCAGGGGCAGGGGGAGTTCAAGGGCATCATGTCTTGCAGTGCTATTGGCAGACCTGACTAGCCATCAATCAGGAAAGTGAAGACTATTCCCTGAAAAAAAAATATTTTATCACCCCTGTGATCCTGATCACCAGGGCCATGTTGTACATGAGTCCCCTGAAACAGAGAAAGACAGCAACATGTTGAGTCACAAAAACAAAGTAATTGAACTACACTGGGTCACATACAAGCCCAAGAGTTTATACATTGACAGACACAGAATGTAAGTATTCATGAGACAGTAAGACAGTAAGTAAACCATTCCTTAGTAAGATACAATAAACCATTCACAGTAAGATACAATAAACCATTCCTTAGAGTTTTAAAAAATATGGAAGTCTGCTGTTGAACTATGCATGGAACTAGAACATAACAGTGAGAACAAGGACTAAGTTGTGTTTTGTTTTTTAACAACCAGAATTACACTGCAAGCTGGACTAGAGCTAAAGTGAAATTAATGCACACGGGAATAAGAGCCAGAACCAATTCATTACTATGGACCTAAAATAACACCATGACAAAGCATATGAGAAGTTATTCATTGAATGTGTGTAGAATGGCATATATAAACTTTGCATAAAATGAACGTGCAGGCAGATATGTACTCTCAGCATCAGCAGGTGGCATTAGCAGAGCATATTTAACATGTTCCTTAGCTGAAGCCTTAGGCTACTTTAAAAAAAACTTGGCGACTATGAGTTAATGAAATTGAAAAGTGGCAAACTGTGATACTTGTAATAGTTACATGCCCATATGAGGTGAATCAAATGTGTCAGTCTCTAAGGAACAGACTGGTAAACCTTCTGATCAAGAAAAGCCTATTACTTCTACAGTCAGAAATACTCTGTACTTTCTAGTTCCAACAGCTGAGTCCCTTCAGGATGGAATTATTCTAGCCTGAGACTACAGAAAACACACAATAACCTCTTGGTTAAGGTTAAATATGTGAACCAGGAGTAACAGTGCCAGATCAATACACAGCTAGGGTAAACATACTATTTTTGTTTATGCAGGAGGTCACAGTATCAAGAAAAATATTATTTAAAACTTATAAGGCTTTGAAACCACCAACTGAAAAGATCTTTACTGCTGGAAAGCTTGTTACAAAATACAAGTCCAAGTGAAACAGCACACTAAAAAGTTATCAGATTCTTTTCACCAATTTCAGTTATTATTTTGTGCCCTGTCACTATACTTGTTCTGTAATTAAGTTATTAGTAGAGTCACCCTGGTCTCACCTAGAAAGACAACTTATTCTTTCCTTGCATTACCTGTAAGTTATTTCAAATTCTTTTGAGACTGAAGACTCAAAAGAGAAAGAAAAAAAAGTGCTTTGTAGTAGATGTTTTCACACCTATTCTGGGAGTAAGAAAATACAAATGCTATACCATGTATATGCCAGTAGTGCAATCCAGTTAAACAAAGAAACAGTGCAGTCACATCTACACATATACATCTTCAAGCAAGCAGCTGTCCTACTGCACAGGAGATCAAGTAATACTTCAAGAGAACAGTAGCACACCATCCCTCCAGGAATCACCACAGCCTGTTGCCTGACCATCCTCTCACACATCATGGAAGTAAAGAAGAAAAAAAAATAAAAATTATACCATATGAACCTTTTGGGAAAGGGCATTCAGGTCTCCAGGATACAAATCCACTCTTCAAACACCACTGTCTCCATGCCAAGTGCCCATCTGTGCTATAGGTTGGTTGGGGGAGCTAGGTCTGGCCCTTCATGGAAGTCTCTTTTCTGCTGGTGTATACTGGGCAGATTAAGAAATATTTACTAGACTGGTTCCCCAAACAAAATTCCTGCCATTGGGCACTGAAGAGAGTCATAGCTCAACCTTCCCACAGCACAATTCCTAGTGTACAGAGAACCCAAACTGTGAAGATCAAAGGAAGTGTATCAATACACAGAGTGACAGCAGTTCTCAAGATCAAGTAAAACCAGCTGAACTTCACCTAAATGCCTTTCTGCCAAGATAAACCTATATCATCTCCCAGCTCAGCACACTGCACAAAACGTGCTCAAATTCTTGACTAAACCAACCATGTTGTTCCTACCACATTTCCTACTTCACCAGTCCAGAGATGTTGTTTTGACCCCTGGGATCCATCACTGATCTTTTGGCGCAAGATTCTTGAGTTTTTCCTGTGTGCTACTTAACTTCTTTATCAAATAATCTGCTCTTCACCTCTACTTCTGTTCACTTTTTCTGCTGTACTTCATACATTTTCTCCTTTTTCTGCTGAGGTGCTATATTAAGAGAAAACATTTGAAAAATAAAACAGTATTTTGCAAAAGCTTTGGTCTGTTATCATTTGTATGCTCCCTCCCATTTCAGTCTGTTTCAGATCTTTTCTGTTTACTATAGCTACAGAAAACTCAACCCACAAACCACCATACAGCACACACTGAGCTCCTTACAGATTATTTAACTAACAAGCTGTTAGTTTTGCATGCCATATTGGGAAAATTCATCCTAAATATAAAACACAAAATCCATTCTGTAGTTTTAACCACCTGTAAAGATTATCTCATTCACTGTAAGTCTGGACACTCTTGCAAACAGTCAAAAACATAAGACATTAAACTTAAAGCATTTTACAAATCATCTAGTTATAAATTGTGGCTTCTTCATCAAATTCTTCCTACATAACAAGGCAGCCAATGGGGCAGGAGTACAGACTGTTTGACACCTGCTTGTTTTGATGTTAAAGATATATAGCCAGTTTGGGGTTTATTGGGTTATATTCATACATTTCCACATACAACATTCATTCCAAAACCTGCTGTTTTGTGGGCTGTAATTTAGCTTTATTAAACTATATAATGACAGAACTTCTACTTAAAAAAAACCCCAAAGCTAGAACTATAAACTGGTTCCATGCTATTAGAAGCTGCTGACCAAAGGATACTCAAAAGAACCTGCCTCTACTGTACTATATAGGCTACTTTTATTTATGAAGCCTGCCTCAATATTCCCATTGCTTTAGTAGTAATAAAGGTAGAGAAAAGCCCTAGTCTCATAGTAGATGAGGCAAGCTTTTGTACAAGACAGTACATATTTATTGAAAACACATTTTTAACAGGACTAAATGACTTTTCCTTTTACCAGACTCCCACATTTTCACAGAACTGAAATATAATTGAATCATTAAACTGTCTCCACAGTAAGGTACTCAAGCAAGGTAATGTTTCAAACACTACAGAGAAACTCAGAAGTAATTGAAAACAAAACACAAGAATCTGTGCTACTTTTAATAAAGAATCTTTTGCAGCTAATGAAATGTTTTCCTAACAAAGAGTTTTAGAGTTATCTTTAAACCTTGCTAGCACAAACCTCTGTGTGATGCAGTCAACTCTTCCCTTGTGCTCAACATGCTAGCACCTATTAACAGACCAGCCAAGCAATTTGCCTTATCTTTACCTGTGCCTTTTCCATACCACACAAATAACTCTGCTCTTTCTTTTGAGTAAGGCATCAAACTTCCAGCTATGCAACTGTGCATCAGTTTTTCAGGAGACCTGGGAGGAAATAGCAGCTAGGTCTACCACTAGAAGCATGGTTTGATGGCAATCTGGTAAGAGCAGCAACCACAGCTCATGCCATTCCTGCACTCTCAAGCCAAGTTGCATGAATTCAAATCCTGTTAATTGGAAAACTAACTTTGAAATGTCTTTGTTCTAGAATGGATATCAAAAGGTGTCTGGTTAGTCTTTATTTGCCAGTCAGAAATCTGTTCCATCTGGCTAGCATTGCTGCTAGGCAAGCATGATGCTGTATCTTCAGATTTGTGTATCATATAAAACCCTACCTACCAGGCAGCAAAAATGATGGGTTTTATCAGCAGCAGAGGTATAATATATGGATGAGGGAAAAAAATAAATCACTTGGAGCCACTAAAGTGGCTAAATATGTTAAAAGACTGGATTCATGACCTTTCAGACAAAGCATAAACTGAGCAGCACTTCTGTCACAGGACTAGTAGCCTACAGTATAATCTTCAAAAGTGCTCTCTAGTAATATACTTTTCATAGACTATACAATAAACTTACTAAAATGTCTTCTTTTATTTAGTACACACAGAAAAACAGGCTAACTGGACAACTCTCTCACCTGGTTACTTCATACACTGCTCCACAATCTCTGTTTTCCCCTCACTGTGCTCAAGACAGAGACATTTTGTGTGCTACTCAACACAACAAAAACTATCTTTGTTGAAAAATTCACCAAAAAAGGGAGAAACATCTAGCAGATAAAGACAATTCTAAGCTAACATAAAATAATGCATCTGTGAAAAATCATAATTATGTATCACTTCTTTTCTGCTCACGAACAGAACTGTAATTAAGAACAGCTTCTTTCTTGAAGACCCAATATGTAAAATAATTATACTTCAAAGCATGCAAATTCATGCAAGTTTTAAGATATTTTCTTCCGTCCATCAGGCTCTGCTTGGAGTAATCATTTCTTTATCACAGCACATGGTACTAACAACACATTGTAACAGCTGTAAGTCTTTAGTACATTCTGAGCCACATTGAGGGATATTTTCATTCTCCTATGTAACTCTTAAGCAAAACACATACACATGATTATTCTGGAGATCTTCTGCCATGCAAAAATGAAGTATGAAAAAAAATTCTCTGTGGCAATTCACCTTGCAAAGTAGATACATTAATAGTACATTTAAAGCTGTCCTGGTTTCAGCTGGGGTAGGGTTCATTTCCATGCTAGAAGCTGTTTTGGATTTAGCATGAGAACAGTGTTGATAACCCACTGATGTTGTAGCTGCTGAGAAGCAGAGCTTGCACAGAGCCAGAGACTTTTCAGCTCCTCACTCCACCAGTGAGGAGGTTTGGGGGCACAACAAGCTGGGAGAGGACACAGCTAGGACAGCTGACCCCAACTGGCCAAAGGGATATTCCAGACCATGTGGCACGAAGCTCAGTACATGAATAGGAGGGAAATCTGGCCAGGGCCATTGGGCAGGAACTGTCTGGGCAGGGGGTGAGCATCTACACTGTGTCTCGCTTTTGTATGTTCTAATTTTTATCAATATTATTATTTTCTTGCATTTCAGTCACATTAAACTGTCTTTAACTAAACCCACAAGTTTGAGTCTTCTGATTCTCCCCCCAAGCAGCTCAGGTGGGAGGGAGCAAACAAGCAGCTGTGTAGTGCTTAGTTGCTGACTGGAGTTAAACCATGACAAAAGCCTTTGAGGTTGGCTAATTTTTACCACTTCCACAGTAATTTTACTGGCTTCTTTCTCACTTCCATCAGAAGTTCTTCACTGTTAAATCACTGTTGTGTCACACCCATTCATAGACATTAATAAAATTATCAGGTGGACTTTATTCCTCATGGGAAAACCACTTACTCTACTAAGAACAAGCAGGCCAGGTGGCAGCACATCTGAATGGCTAACAAAAGTGGTGGGATAGAATTTAAACAACTTGACAAGTGAATAGTGTAGGGCCAATAAGATGGCAACAGATGCTTAACAGCAGCTCACTCAAAGTCCTCATCCCCAACAGATGCCCAGTTTATCTCTCTAGATACTGGGATGATTATTTTGTTATTCTCTCAGCAAAAGAGCTTAAAAGAAATACTTATTGTAGTACAGAGATCACAGAGGGCCCAAAGCTCTGAGCCCCCAAGAGACAAGCAAGCAGCACCTTCAGGACTTTCACTTAGGTTAGCAAGCTTGCTGCTTCAACCCCACCCCCATGCTTTTTTTTCTTCTGGGGAACAATGGCCAAGCTTGCTTGGCAGAGTGTTCTGGAGAGTGCCACCCAGAGCATCAATCAACGTCATCATAAAGGTCAGAGTCACCACATGCCAAAGCCCAGAAATTTTCCATTTCACTGCTAACCCTTCTTTCACATCCCAAAAGGAGTTTCAAAAGAAGCAGCAAAGAGGATGTGTCTGCCAAAGCAACTTCTCAAATTATTCTTTAAGTGCTCCCTCAGCTATTTCTTACCATTTTCTGTGTGTATTTAGGGGGAAAAAAAAGCCAAAGCCAAAACAAAACACCCCTGCACCAGAAAGACAAAATCTCACAGTAGTCACCTAACTGAGTCTTAGTCCTCAAACATAACCAGTGGCATCTATGGGAAGATCAAGTTTTGAGAAACCCTCCATAGGAGAAAGGAGAATAAAGTAAAATGGCTTAGGAATTATACCTTCATCAGCTACAGTTTGAAATACTCACTACCTAATATTTAGACAACATTGAGAGTGCCTGACACTTTTAGCCTCATTCCAGAACTTCTATTCCAATCTCTGCTAACCAAAATACAGAGAGTAGACATACCTACACAATAAGCCCACTTGATCATGCCCATTTTGGCCCTGGACAAAGAGGACTGGACAGTCTTTCTGAAGTTTCCATATTCAGAATTTCTCAGAATTCAGAATTCATTTCTGAATATACCCTAATTATTTTTTCTTGAAGAAAAACAATGCAAATAACCTCAGAGAAAGAAGGCTCATGAAAAAGATGAAAATAGAAGAAAAGTGTCTGAGGCTTTAAGGAATGTAATCCTAATGTGACAAAAACAAAGACCTACTTTTTACTCTAATAAGGTACACATCACCTAGGGAGGCAACCTGCAGAAGGAGCAAGAGCTGTTGATGATGGTACCAAAGTTAAAAATGAAAGTAAAATAAAAAATCACTTTTATGAGTGTTTTTATCCCATCAATACCATGAAGAAGGGCCTTTGTTACTTTTCACTGAACAGTAAGCGTCTGGTGATATCACCCTGTTCAAAAGTCAAACATCCTTGAAGTCTTGCAAAACATTCAGAGCATTTGCAGAAAACATATTAATAGAATAGATAATCTGTGTACCTGAATTTACCAAAAAAACCCTAGTGCTATCTTCAGGGGGTTTTCAGCTTTTTCAGACCACATACTGAAATGTTGTTCAGGCACCTAAAAATAGATTTAGGCATCTGCTAGAATTTTCAAAAGCATCTAGTGCTTCAGATGCTTCAGACTGGTGAGAACTGACTACAATTGCTTTCCACTCAGAACCAGCAGCCAGCATTTCCCACCCAACAGTAATAATTCTTAGTCAATTCATCTTGGGTGTTACATAAAAACAGTAACAAGCTGCAAAGTCAATATCCATTTCCAAAACAATACACTGGTATCAATGAAACAGTTTTGTATGTTCAAAACACATCTCAACAGCCCTAACCACAAACTACCAGCCAACACAAACAAGCACACATGTCCTGAGCATCCTTGTATCCACACAATGCAGAAAAATACATCTATGCAGTCTTATGTTGTTTAGACAAGTAACTTTGAGTCAGTGTATGAGGTGTTTCCAGAGCACATAATGACAGATCTCTTAGTTTACTTTACACAGAGTCAAATTTGTACATTTACAGGATCTATCTCTGAGAAAGTGCTAAAGATCTGGTTCTTTATTTTATACTCCAATTTTGATTGCTAGATGTACCAATTATGCATTGGTTTTAGTTTAAAAAGTAACTGATGTGTAAAAAATAAAAAAAAAATAATTATGATCTAAGAAACTTATCTTTTACAAATCCTATTATTTTACTTTATTAATCAATGTTTTATTGTTTGGCATGAGAACACATCTTTGTCACTGAACCTCCTAGGGACGTCTTTTGTTTCCTGCCACACCATCAAGTACACTAGAAATGCTCCCCAAATGGGAAAGTTATTCTATACATTCCCACTATAGACTTCTTTTTATCCTCCTGTTTTCCAAAATAGCTGCCACCAATCACTATCAGATGTAGGCAGTGGAGCAGAAGAACCATTGCTCCAGTCAGAGATGACAATTTCTAGGTCAGCATTTTCACTAAAGTAAGGAAGTAAAAGGAGATTGAAATACCAGACAGCAGCTGTTTACACATTACACCAACCTGTACAGAAGCAGTGCATACAGCTTAATTATTTATTACAGCCTTACAATAAAGATGACAAGAAAACAATCGTGCCTAGAGTTGACTACACATTAAAAATAATTTTGCATCGCTGTTTCTTTGAATCTTTAAAAGCATTTGCTACTATTCTCTTTTTCCCCTTTTCTATTCTCTATGGAAAACTAAAAGAAGGTTAGAAAAATGAAGTCTCAAAATAGAAAAAGCAGACCTTGAATGCTCTAGTATTACTTGGAAAATGGAGTGTTGTATTCTGCTACAGGAGATAGCACTTCAGATTTGAAAGGTCAGCTGCAAAGCTTGGCTTCAAAAGCAACTCACAATCACAACATCAGAGAACAGAAATAACTCTTCCTGGGCCAGGAACAAGTACAGAATCCTGGAGATGATTGTTTTTCAGGCAAAACTGATGACAGAGCCAAATATTTCTTGATGCAACCCTGCCCATCTTTAGTGAGACAGTATAAAGTCCCATTTCCCTGAAGACAGCAAGAACTAAACAACAGGAAGCATTTTCCCTGCTCCCTGCCCATGCTCCTTTCACAGCAGCTCTGTGCATCACACACTTCACTGACACCTCTCCCGAAGAGCTGCTAGCTCCTAACACCACCCAGCACAAATGGGTTCCTCTACCAACCAATTTATGTTGGTATTCTTGCTGCACCCTGTCCTTCCTCAAAAGCCTCAATTATTTTATGCATACTATAAACGGTAAGCAGAGAATGTAAAACACCAGTCTGAGATGTTCAAGTTCAATCCCTTTGCCACTACATTTGTTCACAGTAACACTTAGCTCAAATGTGGTGGCAGATATGGAAATTGTAGCATTTTTCTTCAATGAAACTCACAGACTGTAGGTCTGTTACATTTCTTCCTTCCCCATCAGGAACTTTGCATAAGAAATTCATAGCATATTTAGACAAATATGTTTATATATATTTAATATAATGCTTATTTATGCTGGGAATAAGCCTTACATAGTCAAGAGTCCTTATGTTTTGCAGAGTAATGCTCAATCTCACCACTCACCTGATGTTGGCTAGATAACTACTACTGTTTTATTAACATTCTACTACCAAAATTTAATACAGAGGAAATGGGTAGCCCTACAGTAACTGAAAATTCTTCAGCATTATGATACAGTCTGCTGAAGGCAATAAACATGTTTAGTGGTACTTGCCAACAGCATAACATCACTCTGCAAAGCCACACATTTCTCTCCCCACCCCTTTTTCATGTTGTTTCATTTGATGGAAGGAACAAAGCATCAAGTCATTTTTTCACCCCAGCTCAATCTGGCAAGTAATTCTTTGAAGTGATTTTTTTCCTTCTTCCTTGTTTTTCTTTTTTGCTCTTCATTAGGAAGAATCTTTTCCAAAACAATCTGACATTCTGAAGTTTCAGAATGTTAATTCTACAACAGGTGTGACATGTCTCTGAAAGCAATGCTCTGATGGTTTATTTATGGGCTTTACTCTTTCTTTCCACTTAAGAAGAGACCTTGAATATGTTTTCGTATGTCCAACATATATTTAGAAACTCTAAAGGCAGCATCCATTCATCAAAAACATGGAAACTAGAGACAAAGTTCAAATAAAAAAATCTGAACAGCCATTTGTGGCTGCAGCTTAAGGCTGTCACAGACAGGAGTATACCAAAATACCTCCATTAATGATTGCCTCACAAGTGCTGCAAAGTTGAAAGCCTTTTCTCTACTGGCAATTCAAACTACCATGTAAAAGAGGGTGAATAAGAAGAGATGAAAAAAAAACCCCAAAACAAATTAAAATTATTTCATTCCAGAAGTCAAGAAACATGGTACTTTGTTCAGCAACACAAAAGAAACACCTTAATTTTCTCCTCACACCTGGTAACACAGAAACATGGTACTTTGTTCAGCAACACCTTAATTTTCTCCTCACACCTGATAACATAGAGAAAGCAAGAGTCATCCAGAGCAGCAGGAGCCAGAAAATCCAGTCATCACTGACAGTCTGTACCATTAGAAAAAACTTAGTGAATCACTCTATTGTTAATGTGTGCTCATCACTGAAGTTTTTTTAGATATTTCAGCACCTTCATTACAAAGAACTTTAAGAGATATAAACAAAAATCAGTGCTTTGTAGGCTGACCATATTTTGAAACTTTTTTCTTAAATTTTAATTGGAGTACTAAACCAGAAAGCTACTAGAGGACACTACACTGAGAACTAGTGTATACTGGCCAGAAGACACACCAGCAGTCAAGAGCAAAATTAAAAAAAGGGAGCAGGGAAAGGCAGGGACAGGCAGCAGAAGTCACAGCCCTTCACACCCAAATAATGTCTGAAGCAGCACATGCTTGTAGTTGTTACAGAGCAACTGCATAACACAACAGCTTCTGTTTCTCCATCCAAGTGGTGGCTTAGTGTCCCTTTCCTGAGCAGGGAGAGTAGGTCAAGATTTGTCCTGAATTGTTCCGCACAGCTGATACCACTGAACACATCAAAACAAGCAGCTTCTGTAATCATTCAAAAAGATATTGGAGCTATTGAGTTTTCAAAATAGAAACTTTAATTGACAATGCAATTTAGTTTAATAGTACTAATTACATTCCCATAGGAGTCATGGAAGGGGGTGGGAATTATCACAGATATCTTATTCAGGCAGAAATTTTTAACATCAGCTCAAAAACTTCAAAATTAAGGTCTATAATTTGCACAAAATCAGAAACATAGGATTTAGGAACAAGAACCCAAAGCCTGGGAGTGCAAGAAATACCACTAGGGCTGCTCTTGCAAAACACAAACCTGCACTTCATTTCCTCCCATTTTCCCTTATTCATAGCTCCAAAACAACCTTTCAAGTTTGCAGCAGAATTACTAATTAAAGTGCTGTTAACATTGAGTTTAAATTAAAGACAGCACTGATAAAAATTACCAGGTGTGTTCAGTTTTGAACTGCAGTAGACTTGGAAAGAAGAAAAGCAAACCCTATTCAAGCCCAAGACACATTTCATCTGGGAAGAATCTCTACAGAGTACAGGACAAAGGCAGGGATAAGAGGAACTCAGAACTCCTTATTGGAAGATAAGAATAAGGCAAGCATCCAATTCCCTTGGCTTCATTTTCTGTGTAAATAATGGACAAAACATATTGCTTCAGTAACCTTGGCCCCACAGCTCTTACACTGTGTTTGAGTTAGTTTAGTTTTCTTTTTAGCTTACCACCACCAAGATGCAGGAATTTAAAAGCAGCTCTTCAATATCAATGTTTTTCCTTTCTCTCTTTCCAAAGGGCAGATACAGGGTACTGTGACCCAGTGAGTCCAGCTCACAAAGACTGATGCTAATGGTAAATCTATTTCATTTAAGCTGTTAATTCAGCTGCATGAGGGAGGGAAGGAGGCACCAGCTCTTGTTTTAATATTGCCTGCACATTTAACATAGAAATCAGTAATGCATTTCAGGATGTCATCCAGTTTCCCTTAAAACTTTGCTGTAGACCTCAAATGAACTGGCAAAGTTTGGAACAGCATCTGTTCCAGTCAAAGAACCAAGAGCTATTTATAGAACAAATGTCTTATAAGCAACAGAAAGTTTATATATAAACGTTTTATAGATCATATAATAACATATGCAAAATAGAAGATTAATGGATAACATTAGTTCTGTTGTTATTTTTGTTAGTTACGGCATGACAAGGACTTAAAAGCTTCAAGAAGTCAAATATGAGCAAGTGATAGCTCCAAAGGCTGTTAGTCTAGAAATGGGTGTCTTACATAAGGCAGTTAGACAAAAAAGCCACCAAACAGACCTGCATGATGTGACTGAGATATAACATGCAAAAATACTTAGAGTGGATCAAGGATTTTCATATCCTAAGTCACTTAAACACAAATTGTACTGTTTAACTGCATTAAAAACAAAAAGGACAATCCATCATTATTTTGTCTTTGTGGATTTAAGAAATACAAGTTCAAACCACCAAGTAACATGTTGAATCAAAGAACAGAACATATGCAAATTAGAATCATATTTCAGAATGGCAACATATTTACTATTCTGCTGTAAAATTTCAAGCAGTATTAATAAATTGATATCAATGAAACCAAAAATCTGTGGTTACTTCAAGAATATGAGGGTTGTGTATTGTGATGCCTCACCATGATACAAATTATGTTTATAAGAATTTTTTACAAGTCGGTTGCACACACCAAGAATAAAAATATTGGTTCATTGTGATAATGCCATAATAGAGAGATATTTTCAGCATCTGCTATTGCATTTGTATCAAATGAGCAGTCCACATGTGGTACTTATGAACAAAAGCCTCCTCATGTCTAGCTGCATTGCTTAATATTTGTTCTTTCTATCTCAGCACCATCTGCAAACTTTGCTTTCAATCATCATTTCCAAGAAGTTAGCACAGACACTGCTACATTTTTTGGCTGAGACTTTCATTTGTTTTATACTGGCCATTTAAAGTTGAGAGCAATCTTCTTTAATTCTCAGGAGTCTTGCATAATTCAACTTACCTCAAATTCAACTTGGTATAAGACTGTAGTTTCCATACAATAACCAATCACATAAATTATGTGGAACTCTAAAAGAGAATAAAAATCACAGTTTCTTCCTGTGAAGAGACACAGGCCTGTTATCACCTATCACACAATACAGCATGCAAACTGTAAATAGGAATATTGAGTAGACTTGATATTAATAGTATGTTGCATAAATAACAGAATTTTTAGAAGCTATCAATAACAGCAGCTGTGGGACCTTTGAAACTATGTATTACAGTTATTGACCATTGCTGTCTTCCCTACATTAAGAGCCATTTTAAGTACACATGTTGTTTAATGCATGGAAAACATGCCTATGCTGATACAGGTCCAAGAGCACACAGCTTTACAAAAGATACTATTTATTACATGTGATCTTCATATACATCTTGAGAAGTCTCCAGATTCTATTTGAAGACATATCTTAATTCTTTTTTCCAGCCTTCACTGTCTTAATTCTTTTTTACAATTCCTTGCTAAGGAATTAAACCCCAATTTTTACCAACAAAATTCTAACAAGCCAAGATTTCTCAGGAGTACTCTAAGGCAAAGATGTCTATCCAGCACCAAAGTGTGTGGATATGTGTCTGCATCTCCCAGGTCTGTATTAAAGCTATGCAGACTACTAGCATGGCAGAGACCCTTTTTTGTTGAAAAAAAAATGCATGAAAATCAAAACAAAGCTAGCTATGTGCAAGGTTTCCAAGATGCTCATTATGACCCAGAAAAAACCCTGCAATACCTCAACAAATTGATAATGCTATTTGCCAAACTAAAACATGACTTTCCACGTAACTCCCAGTAACAACTTAGCTTTTATGAGTGACAATAAAAGAGCATATTGTAACCTTTTTAGCCTACTTCCTTTTCAAAGAAAATTACAGCCCATAACACTTTTTCCTTCTTGCACTTTGAGGAGAAAAAATAAATCTGATTTTTTCAGCTCTGATTAGCGTTGGTCCATAGACCTTCACTTAAAAAAAAAAAAATGAAAAGAAAAAAGATTGAAGCATATTTTCTGGGTAGCAGGAAATTGGAAGCAATGGAATAAAACTAGCTAGTCATTTCTGCACCTGGAAAAGCATTATCCTTCTCCATGAAATGTGATGTTTCCTGAAGAGGGCAGCTAATGGTTCCACCACTACAGGGCTTGCTGCCTTGTTTTTAAATATAAAGGTTCAGCCTGCAAAGTTACAACTCATTGTCGATATTTCCTCTTTTCTTTTCCAGCAATCAAAAAATTCCTTGAACAAGACATCTCACCATACTTTGAGTATACACACAACACTATTCAAGACCTGAAGTAGAACAAATGTATCTTACTACTTTGTAATTGAAAAGTCAGTGATACCTGTGGTTTACACATTTCCTCAATCAGAAGCACTGACGATCAACCTTAGAAAAAGGGAACTTGATAAATTCTCCAATACAATCATCCAAGAAAATCCATAGGTTTGAAGCATATTATTAAAGTTAATTCTTGGAATGGCTGGTTATGCTCCAGATGGGCTTTTATCTACTATTTTAGACATTTACAATGTCATAAGTTGATTTCTGAGTAGTGGAGTGTCTATAAAAAAAGGAGATGATATTTCAAAAAAAGCATCAAAACCCCTTGAAGTTGAAAAGTAGTACACATGCATCTGGTGCTCTTACAGAAATGTGTCACCTTTGTGCTTTACTGATCACTGTGAGGAATGCTTTTGTTTTATTGAACTGAATTGTTTTATACTTCATATTATTGTGGACTCAATTGAAACTGAGTACAAAATTCCAATATAATGGAAATATATCATCAAATTACAGAGAGAAGCCAGAAGACCCAAACACAGACAATAGACAGGAAACTACTTATTTTTAAATGAAGACTGAAAGCATTCATCAGTATAGATTGTCTAACTGGCAGGGAAAAGTAAAAGCTCCAAGTAGGACAGGAGTCAGTGCACCAAAGAGTTGCTATCATTCAAAATACATACAGCTTCAAAGTTTGATTAAAGAGTCAAAAATAGACTCTAGATTGAACTTATTAGACATTTTACTACAAGATATGCACAACAAAGAAATACACTACTGAGTCATTAAAAAGAATAATGAACAAAGCTTTGAGGAACATACAGACAGATGCACCTAAGATAAAACTATCTGAATAGGTATTCTTTTTATGTAATATCTACAAAGCTATCAGAGACACATTCATTTCCCATTTTAGTTGAAAATACTACAGTGGTGAAGGGTAGAAATGAAGGTGAATAAACCTTGACTTTCACTGGTTTTTATGCGTATTTCAGCACCACCAAAAAACTTCTTTAAACCACTCCTATTTCTAAGAAAATAAATTTCATCTATATATATACCCTTAAACTATCTTCAATCAGCTTGTCTCTAGAGTTTGCAAAGAAAAAAATATTCCCCCAAATTGCTGGTGGTATGAAATTATGATTTTTATGAAAAACAAGAAGTTTTATTATGAAATTATACTTTTACTACCACAGATGTAAATAAACACTTGTACATAGTAGCCATGAAGTTCATGTACTTGAGACGTCTTGAAGATCATTTTTCATCAGTAACTTCAAATTGTTGGACAGAACTGAAGAATTTTATTAGCACATTAAAAATATTCCTGTTCTTAAAATGTAGCAATGGTACAGTCTTCTCTGCATCATACATTACTGCCCTGGCACAAATGCCAGTACGTTCCTTAGGTGATGTTAATGGAGTGACATATGTTAGCATGTACTCTCAAAGATATTGCCATAATTCAAGCAATCATACTTGCCCTGTTTGCCTCCCCCATATCATTCCCCCAGGGTACTGTTTCACTTAACAGAAAATAAAGAGATGCCAATAAAAGGGGGAGGGAAAGCAAGGCAAAATCTGCATCACTTTTTTTTTTTTATAGATGAATAAACTTGTATACGTATGCATCTGACATACTAAAAGCAGATACATGTAAACTCAGTCATCACTGGTATCATCTGCCCATAGATTTTTATTTTAAGATTGCATAAGACATGCAGAGCATAAGCATGTCTGCAAACTCACTGCTGTTGGCTTGATGGCCAGTCCTGAGTTCTGCAGCTGTCAGCTGCAGCAATCTAACAGAGTCAGAGTCTGCAGCAAGCAGATTGTAATTTGGTCCCCAAGAGAACTGCCAAGGGATGCCAAAGGTAAGTCATATTTATCTAAAGACTGAAGTGAAATGCCAGGCATAAACAAGGTATTATTAGACTTTCTTTGTTTCCAAATCATTTTCTTTGTCCAGTCTGTATTGCTTACTAAGTAAATCACAGCTTTACAGATTTGCTCTGAAGAACCTTTAACATCTATTTAACATTGTATTTCCTACAGCAGCCCAAAGTAAAATTCTTGTAGGTACCAAGGTCACTAGACCACCTGATCACAAGCAAAGACACTAGTATATGAGACAGGATGATTCAGCAGTACAAAGAGTTAGAGGATAATAACTGAACATAACAATAATGCAGCAATCCAGGCTGAACTGCCACGTCAGTAGGACCCAAACTAGAATAGATCTTTCAGGAGGAGAAATAATTAGCATAGGGAGGGGGGAAGAAATTGGCTCACTGCACTCACTAAATTGCATGCCTTGTGGTGAACTTGGAATTGTTATACCACTGAAATTTTCTAACACTTGGAATTCAGATAAGCCCATGTCCAACTGTAAACTTACAAAAGGGAGCAAAAAATACTTATCTCTACACTGACACAAGAGAGATTGCTAAATACTGAAGTTTAACTTCAGTTCTTAAATTGCATGATGCATTCCAGCAAGATATCACTGTGCAAAAGTAATTACTACTAATTGCAAGACAAGTTTTTCAAATCAGAACTTTAAGGCAGTAACTACATAACCACCTGGATGGGCACTTAGACCTTCAGAGCAAACATACCATAAAACAGTTTTGTAAATCAGGAACAAAAATGTCTCACGGCTGATTTTGGAGACAAGAAGGGCACTGACTGCTAAATCAG